>NW_024063340.1:600000-907955 GCF_006381635.1 Hibiscus syriacus | reverse complement strand
GCTCACAATGCGCAGCTTCACGCAGCTATCTCGGTTGCTGCGGTTGCCTCCGCCGTAGCAGCCATTGCGGCCGCCACCGCAGCTTCTTCTTCGTCCCCCACCTCGGGCAAAAACGAACAGTCTGCGAAGACCGACATGGCCGTCGCATCAGCTGCAACATTAGTAGCCGCGCAATGCGTGGAGGCCGCAGAAGCTATGGGAGCTGAACGTTGTCATCTTGCTTCGGCCGTGAGCTCCGCCGTTAACGTTCGTTCCCACGATGATATTGCCACACTCACCGCCGCTGCAGCTACAGGTAAAAAGAATCTGTCTTTCTAATGACCCGACCTTCATCTTAAACAAATCAGACCCGAACTCGAGATTGACCGGAGAATTTTGTTTCCTTTCAGCTTTACGTGGGGCAGCGACTTTAAAGGCAAGGGCACTAAAGGAAGTATGGAACATAGCAGCGGTACTTCCATTGGAAAAAGGAGTAACCGGCGGATTGTGTGGTAAAGGAAATAATTCTGGTCATTGGAACCGTAACTGTAGCGGAGAACTCGCCGCCGGAGATCCTCTCCTCACTGCCTGTACACAAGAGCTCCTTGCCAAGGGTAGTGAACTCCTCAAAAGAACCCGCAAAGGTCAGAAAAAATCTTCATTTTAGCAATATGATTACACATTTTCTAGAAATATAATTACAAAATAATCATGTTTATATAAAAACAGGTGATCTTCACTGGAAAGTTGTATCTGTTTATATGAATAGGACGGGCCAGGTACTCATTGATTACTCTTAGCACACCAGTATACGTACGTATGTATGTATGTAGACTGAATTGCTTTTTCTTTCTGAAGGTGATTTTGAAGATGAAAAGCAAGCATGTGGCTGGGACATTTACTAAGAAGAAAAGAGTAAGTTTTAGTGCTGATGTGGTACGGTAACCAAAGATTACAGGATTGCTTTGGGAATAAACGGAGTTTCTGTTTTGTGGGTGGGTTTCAGATGTGGTTTTGGAGGTGTGTAGGGGCATGCCGGCATGGCCGGGGAGGCCACTATTCGACGGCGGAGAGCAGCGTCGCTACTTTGGATTGAAGACCGAAATAAGGGGAACCGTGGAGTTCGAATGCAGGAGTCAAAGGGAATACGAAATGTGGACTGAAGGTGTATCAAAGCTTCTCTCCATCGCTGCTGAAAGAAATCATAAGAGCCAAAGCTCAACTACATGGCATCATGGCGGCGGCAAGAGTTGGGACTAATTCGCTTATTTCTCTCCACTCAAACCTCCATTTGCTTGTAGTTGTAGGTGCTCAATGCAAACCAATGGGCAAATATCTAATTATGCCATAAACCACTAGTATTTTTCTTCCAAAAATTGGTATATTTACTGAGTTGACAATGCTTTGCTTCCAAAAATTGGTATGCGTGTGTTATGTTAATAATTGGATTTAGATTTTTAAATCGTAAAAGGATTTACTTTTTAAATTTTCAAATACGAATACTAAATCTCATATGTTAGTGATCGAAAGCATATTTTAGCCTTTAGCAAAACCCTTAGCCAATACATTAATGTAAATTGCTGGTAAAATTGTCACCTCTCCGTGAACTTTGGTTAACTTCATGACAGTATTTGTGTTCTCTATCACTTCAAATGTGTTTGTTGATTTCTTAATGATTTACTTATGAAGTTGGTATGATTGAATGAATATGTTGTGTATAATTTATTTTACATAGTTTATTTGTTGTAAATTAAATTCTAAAATCTAAAACACTAAATATAATATATGATTAAATGATATATTAAGAACTATCTTTAAGTATTAATTTCATATTTATCATTTTAAAATGAAGAATAATATATGGTTAAATGATATTTTTTCTACAACTGACATTGTGAGAATATTAATACTTAAAATTATTGTTTTAATAACTTCTCAAAAGCTTATATTTTTAGATGATTCAATCATACTTAAACATAATAATAATAATAATAATAATAATAATAATAATAATAATAATAATAATAATAATAATAATAATAATAATAATAATGAGGACTCATATTTTGATCGCATCGCTAAACAAACCACCAAAGAGATCAAGTTATTGAAATACTAACGACAAACCGTAAACCAAACTCGAGTGACGTAAAAAACTATCCACAAACGTAAATCGGGTATTAAATCCAATTTGAGGGTACAAGCAGGGAATATAAGCAAGATATCATATAAGCGTGTCATCTTGATCAGCCGTGGCGATTTCAAATCAACTATTAGAAAAAAGATAAATGAAAAAAACAAAACATCTGAAAAACATGCCAAAAACATAAGAATGTGTGCCGTAAAGGTAGATAAAAACGTGTCATACAGACATACTTATTAAAATCAAAAAAATAAAAGAAAATAGAGATATAATATATAAAAGAAAAAGACATTAAAAATATCAACGGTGGACAACCAACGATAAAGTTGACGCTGTAGCATATCAATAAAAAAAATAAACGACACATCAATAAGAAAAAAATTAAATTTTTTCAATAAAGTATCTTGTTTCCCATTTTTCTCTCCGATAAATGGTAACGTATATCATATATCTTATTGAACGAAATAAATACATTAATTAAAAATATCATAAATAATATTATAAAATAATATTATTTAAACTATTAAAAAAAGAAAAAGAGATTATTTTTGATTTAAATAACTTTTTAAAGAAATAAATTAAATATAAATAAAAGTTAAAATATTTAATATATCATTTATTATTTTCATTAAAATTAATCTATCAAAATAGTAACATATCATGACATGTACCCATTTTATTGGATAGAAAAATGGTGTAACTTTGTCTATCAAAGTGATTCCTTGCTTGGAAATGGAATGACCTCGATTGTTCCATTCTTCCACTTTTGCTGTATTTATGTAACTTTTGTCTCTACCACAGCTTCCTTTCTTATGAAGAACAAAAAATGGGGTCTAGAAACATTAGTGAAGAAAAATAACTGATCTAATGTGCCATGAAAGTTGAATGGAACACCGTTATAAGCATATACAAGAACGATCCCTCGGTTCATGTGGCTAAGATCATAAGATCAGGCGACACCGTATTGCACATCGCCGTCCAACGTCCAAGAAGCCGTCGTAGAACGGCTAGTGGATTTGGTTTCGGCACACGACGAACCACGAAAAGCCTTGGAAATCCGGAACGAGGGGGAATACCCTGCTGCACGTCGCAGCTTCTCTAGGGAACGTAAGGATGTGTCAATGCCTCGTGAGAGTGGACCCATTGTTGCTCGAGATTCGGAACTACGACGGAGAAACATCGATGTTCGTGGCCGCTCAACACGGCAAGAAGGGCGCTTTTCTTTGCCTTAACTCTTACTGTCAAAGTCCGGAAGAAGGGTATTCATATTGCAGAAGAGAGGGAGGTGAAAATGTTCTTCACTGTGCCATATCAGGAGACTATTTTGGTAAAATTCCCACAACTCTTTTAAACATATTAACATATTTGTGTTAACTCTAATGTGCTTCACAGATTTGGCATTTCAAATCATTTACCTTTATCAAGATCTTGTTAATTACGAAAACGATAATGGAATATCAGCCCTGCATCTCTTGGCTAGCGCCCAACCGCCTTCCGAAGCGGTAGCCATCTCGGTCGTTTCAGCCAGCTTATCTATCGTTGTAAGTGCTATTCATTAGTCTAGAGATACACATATTCAAGTGATCGACATTGTCGATTTTGTTTGGAAGGTATAATCGTCGAACTACTTAAGGTGAAATCATCATTTCGACAATCTGCAAGCTATGGCCAATCTAAGGAATCCAAAGAAAGGATGATGAGAAATAGTTACCCGGCAATTACCAAACATGCACTTGTTGCACCTGCTAAAGCAGCTGGTTCAAGTAGGTATGCTAACGAGACCGGTAGAAGCCGGGATAGGTATTAAAATACGGTCTTAATGTCATGTCGTCGACACTTTTTATGGTTCATTTGAACAACGTTATTACATTTTGCAGTGACAAAAAGTTCACGGAACACAAACAAGGGAGGAGATGCGGTTGATAACCTTGAAGCCCCTAATGTCGCCCCCGGTGCTGAAAGGTAAGCAATCCATTGTCTGCAATACATGAATTTGATGCTAAAACAAAAGGGAATTGAAAATAAATATAGAACTTCGACGCCTAATAAACAATAGGACCGAGAATCGAAACTGCAACAAGCGAATGAGTTCAAATTAAGAAACACAAAGGCACCTAGCAACCTCGGAAATCATCCGGCACATCTAAGCACGCGATCACAAAGGAATATATCAAAAAGATTATGCAGCCTAACCCTGTCTAGCTCTGCAATCTGCAGGCATCTAATGGAAGAAATCTTGTTTTGTACTTGTACAGGAGACAAAAGGCGCTACGGAGATGGACATCAATTCGTTCTTCCCAATTATGTCACCTTCATTGATTTCCTCAAGTTGTTATCCAGAGCAATTTTGGTTATAATCGGATTAGGTAGGTCGAACTAGACCGGATATTCGGTCTTTCTACTCGCTCACGAAAGGTAACATTTCTTTGATAATTCATTAATGTTGTTTGTTCACAAGGATCGCAGAGAATTAGGAAGTTAAGGGAGAACATTAGTGGGGCACACACATGAATGTTACGAATAATTTTCTGTAACATTGCAAAATTGACTGATTGGCAGGAGAAAAGGAGAAAACCAAAGAAGCGGCGGAAAGAGAGACGGCCATTGATCGCGGCAAAGAGCGGAATCACAGAAATGGTGGATGAAATCCTACAACGTTTTCCGGTGGCGATCCATGAAACAAACTCGGAAAAAAAGAACATAGTGTTGCTTGCGGTGGAGAACCGGCAACCTCACGTATACAAGCTCTTGCTTAATAAAAACATCATGAAAGACAGCATTTTCCGAGCGGTGGATCGTAACGGAAATAGTGCAATGCACCTTGCCGCAATGCTGGGTGACCACAGGCCTTGGCTCATCCCTGGCGCAGCTTTACAAATGCAATGGGAAATCAAGTGGTATGAGGTATGATCATGCTTACATTTGATTTAATTTATAATTGATCATAATTTTGACACCATGACCATTTTTTTGTGAAGCACTACATGCCTGCCCACTTCTTCGCTACAAGGACAACAAGACCCCAAGGACATATTCACCGAGACACACAAACACCTCGTTGCCAAGGGTGGCAAATGGCTAACCTATTGCGGAAGACGATTATCGGATAGAGTAAAATCGCAACTGATAATTTGAGAAAATAAAAATGGAGATAAAGAAGACATAAAATTTACGTGGAAAACCCCTAAATAATATAGGGTAAAAACCACGGGCAACGGTGGAAGAATTTCACTATGAGAAAATAGGAATTACAACCTCTCTTGATCTACCAAGGAGAAAACAATGATAATTCTCTCTTGATAAAAAAGGAGAAAACAACTCTCAAGAAACTCTCTAAATTCTCTCTAGGATTGGAAGAAAGCTAGAATGCTTTGGGATGGTTTTGAAGCTAAATGAGCTAGGGTATTATAGTTGAAACTTAAGGACTAGTATTGTAAATACCCTAAAAGTACAATGACTAAATGTGTAGTTTTACCATCTATTTTTTTATCAATTTGGTGGCCAAATTTGACCACTAGCCGCCCCACTTGTTGAACCAAATAATTCAGCCGTTTTTGTTTACTTTCAACAATCTCACACTTGAAGATTTGATTGGAACAATAATATCTTTACACCGTTCTTTCTATCTTGTACCTTCATGTTGCTTACGTCTCTGACAGGCCACAAGAGGATCGACACCAGGTAAATTTATCAACATTGATCGCCTTTGTCATGAAATCTGCTATGTTGTCTTTGGTATGGATCTTCTGCATATCTACCGTTCCTTCTTCCACCTTTTCACGAATGAAATGGTGCTGAACCCGTATGTGCTTTGTCCTTGAATGAAATGTTGGATTTCTTGCTAGATGCAAGGCACTTTGACTGTCACAAAACAGATAGACATACTCTTGATTGTGCCCAAGCTCCTCCAATAGCATTTTCAACCAAATTGCTTCTTTATTGGCTTGTGTAGCTGCTACATATTCTGCCTCTATTGTGGATGTAGCCACAACTGACTGCAATTTTGAAACCCAACTTACAGCTCCACCAGCAACTTTGAACACATATCCTGTAGTAGATTTGCTTTTATCCAAATCCCCTGCATAGTCAGAATCTACATACCCATTGATTAGTAAGTTTGATCCTCCGTAATATAATGCAATATTTGAGGTCCCTTTGATGTATCTCAGGATCCTCTTACTGTATTCCAATGCTCTTTGCCTGGATTCGCCATGTACCGACTAACCACTCCCACTGCTTGTGCAATGTCTGGTCTTGTGCATATCATAGCGAACATCAAACTTCCCACTGCCGATGCATACGGAACTTGAGACATCTCCATCATCTTTTGTTCACTACTAGGATAATTTGAAGTTAATAGGAAGAGGGGTAGTAATTGTCTTACAATCTTGTATGCTGAATCGTGACAAGATCTTCTTCAAGTAATTCTTTTGTGAAAGCCAAATCTTCCTATTACTTCTGTCTCGGTGAATTTGCATCCCTAGAATCTTGTTTGCTGATCTCAAGTCCTTCATTTCAAATTCCCTAGCCAGTTTGCCTTCAATTCTTCAATATGATCTTTATTGGGTCCTGCAACCAACATGTCATCCACATACAACAACAATATAACAAATCGTTATCACCAGACCTCTTGAAATAAGCACAAGGATCTGCATTAAGTCTGTTGTATCCAATGCACATAATGAAGGAATCAAATCTCTTATACCAACACCTCGACGCCTGCTTTAGACCGTACAGAGATTTGTTCAACCTGCAAACCAAGTTCTTTTCTTTTTCTTCAAAAACTTCAGGCTGGAACATGTAAATCTCTTCTTCAAGATTTCCATGAAGAAAAGCTATTTTAACATCTAGCTGCTCTAGATGTAAGTTCAATGTAGCACACATTGCCAAAACTACTCGAACTGTTGTTAGTCGAACCACAGGAGAAAATATTTCATTAATCAATACATTCTTTTTGAGCATATCCTTTGACCACCAGTCTTGCACGATACCTCTCAACTTGATCGTCACCATTTCGCTTAATTTTGAAGACCCATTTGTTACCAATTGGCTTCCTTCCTTGTGGTAGTGGCACAAGGTCCCATGTATTATTTTTATGAAGGGCTTTGTTGAAACATTTTGATATTTCGATATAACAAATTAAGTTAAATGAATTTTAAGATTTTCCAAAATGATTTTCTAAAGTATGTTCGAAATTTATTCGAATATAAAAACATTACTCCAAATATTTCAAAAATTATTTTTAATCCTTACTTAAGTGTAAAATTAAGTTTTAATCTTAAAACAATTTCAAAATAATCTTACAAAGTATTTCGAACCAATTCAAAGCCAAAAATTACAGATTGCTCAGAGGGAACCGATTCCCCCCATAGGAGGAACCGATTCCCCCTAAATGGTTTTGGCCCGAGATTTCCAGAATGCTCAGAGGGAACCGATTCCCCCCATAGGAGGAACCGATTCCCCCTAAACAGTTTTGCTCCGAGAATTCCAGTATGCTCGGAGGGAACCGATCCCCCCCAAGGGGGTACCGATTCCCCCCTTGTACAACGGTCGAAATATTTGAATTTTACACTTAGGAACCGATTCCCTTCAAGGGGGAACCGATTCCCCCCACGCTCCAAGCTGTTTTATTAAATGTTTTCACACTAAAACGGCTATAATATCTTCTCTAATCATCCCCAACGTTCAGAAGTGATTCAATGTGTATTTAAACAAGTTCTGAAGCCCTTGATCAAAAAGAAATCATAGAGAAACAAGAGAGAAAGCATCAAACACAAAGTTTGTGCAATTTAAGCCAATTTTCATTCAATATTCATTTTGCTTTCAAAGAACACTTATTGTGCTCATTTGTAATTTTCTTTGAGTGTTCTTTTCTTGTTCTAGAATTGTGCAAACATCTTACCTTGTGAGGTTTTCTTGTAAGTTTGCAAATTGTAATCTTCTCTTGGGAAAAAGTGTTCTCAAGAGTTGGGGTACTCTTGAGGGAATTGTAAGGTTATTCTTTGGCCTCAAAAGAAAGAACAAATTAGTGAATTTGTTGGAAAATCCTTAGTGTGGATAGCTAAGGTAGTTGACGTAGACTTTATTTGAGAAAGTCGAACCATTGTAAATCGTTGTGCAATTACTTTCAATTTTCTGCAAAAGCTTCCACAAAATTTTAATTGCCAATTCACCTCTTGGCCGATTTCGTCAATCGATTAACTCAACAATTGGCATCAGAGCCTAACTCATTTGAAGGTTTTATCGCCTCTTGAGTCGATTCGGGAATAGTTATATCGATTATTAAAGTCATCAATGGCCCGCTTCAAACTTCGACTCCGGTCTCGATTCGATGCCCGTCAACAAGCCTCCTTTCTTCAATGGAGCTAACTATGCCTATTGGAAGAATGATGTACTTCATTCAAGCAAGTGACATGGGAGCATGGAATGCTGTAGAAGAAGGATACATCAAACCTCTCACTCATCCAAGGTTGTGGAGTGAAGGAGAGACAAGAATGTTCCAGCTCAACTCCAAAGCCATCCATATTTTTTTGTGCTCTTGGACCAGATGAATATGGAAGAGTTTCATCGTGTACAACCGCCAAAGAAATATGGGAAAAACTTCAAGTCACACATGAAGGTACAGATGAGGTAAAGAAATCAAAAATTAGTATTAACGCATAGCTATGAAAATTTCAGGATGAAACCAAATGAAGACATCAAAGCTATGACGGATAGATTTTCAACGATTGTCAATGGTCTCAAATCATATGGAGAGATCATCTCAAATGAAAAGCTTGTGAGGAAGTTAGTCTACTCCCTCCCAAAATCATGGCAATCAAAGAAGACGGCAATCATCGAGTCTAAGGACCTATCGTCCTTAACTCTTGAAGAACTTATCGGTTCACTCCACTCATGAGATGATGCTCGAAGATGAGGTGGACCTTGATAAAGTTGAAGAGACACCAAAGGAAAAGGAGAAGAAGAAAAATATTGGAGTTGCTCTCAAATCCACAAAAGATGAGAGTGATTCTAATAATGATGATGATGACGAGGAAATGGCATTGTTTGCCAAACGGTTCAGAAAAATGATGAGACCTTACCAAGGAAGAAAATTCAAACGAAATGAAGGCCTCAAAAATGAACCAAAAGAGAAGGACCCAATCATTTGCTATGAATGCAAAAAGCCGGGGCATGTCAAATATGATTGCCCACAATTGAAGAAAAAGGGTCAATCAAAGAATAAGCACAAGGCTCATGTGGCTACATGGAGCATGAAGAAATTTCCGATGAAGAGGAACAAGAAGTAGCAAACTTGTGCTTGATGGCATTCGGGGAAGATTCTAAGGTAACCTCTAACTCATCCGATTTTGATGATTTATCTTATGATGAGTTATTTGAGGAGTACAATGGGTTGGCTTCGGATTATGAGAAATTGTTTTTAAATATAAAAAATGATGTTTCAAAATTGAAAAATGAAAACAACTCATATCCAAAACCAACAACGATTGAAAGTAAAATCAAAGATTTGCAAATCAAACTAGAAGAGTTTGAAAAGAAAAATTTAGATTTGCAAAATTTACTTTCAAAGATCAATGATGATCATCAAAAGAAAATTGATGATCTTAAACTTCTTTTGATAAAGTTGGAACAAAACATTTTGAAAGAGGTGGAAATCCAAAATCCAACTTTGTTAGAAAAAGTTTAGAAACTATAATCATAGAGGTCCCCAAAGAACCTCTAATGGAAAAATCATTAGAAGTATGTGGGTTCCTAAAGAACTCATTACTACTAAAGATAAAAATATCCTACACAAATGGATACCTAAGGGGACTAGGATTTTGGAAACTAATGAATATGGACCCAAAAGAATTTGGGTACCAAAAATCAAAAATTAATCTATGTTTGTAGGGAAAGGAGCATTGCTACAAGGCACGAGAAACAAATTCAAACTCATGGTACCTTGATAGTGGATGCTCAAGACATATGACCGGAGACAAAAGCCGGTTCATTGAGCTTAACGCAAAAAATGGAGGAGAAGTGACTTTTGGAGACAATTCAAAAGGTCACATTGAAGGTATTGGTACAATAGGTAATACCTCTTCCATACAATTAAGAATGTTTTATATGTGAATGGATTAAAGCATAATCTTTTGAGTATTAGTCAATTATGCGATAAAGGATTCAATGTCTTATTTGAAATTAATGGTTGTAAAGTTATTGGCATTGCATCTAATCGGATTATGCTTATTGGTCATAGAATAGGAAACATTTACATGGTGCATTTAGATTCTATTGATATGACTAATTTATGCCTAGTTGCTAAGGATGAGCATGATAGTGGTTATGGCATAGGAGACTAGGTCATGCTAGTATGAGTGTTTTGCAATTGTTAATTCAAGGAGACTTAGTAAGAGGGTTGCCTAAGCTTAAATTTGATAATGATAAAATCTGTGATGCTTGTGCTAAAGGAAAACAAAAACGAGTTTCTTTTAAATCTATTAATGATGTATCAACTAGTAGAGTATTACAATTGATCCATTTAGATCTTTTTGGGCCAACCAGAACTACTAGCTTGGGAGGAAAACAATATGCATTTGTCTTGGTAGATGACTATTCTAGATACACTTGGGTTCTATTCTTAAGTACTAAAGATGAAGCATTAGAAAATTTCATCACATTTTCAAAAATAATCCAAAATGAAAAAGGTTACTCTATCACTAGTGTTAGAAGTGATCATGGAACTGAATTTGAAAATCTTGGATTTATTGAGTTTTGTAATTCTAATGGTATTAGCCATAATTTTTCAGCACCTAGAACCCCTCAACAAAATGGAGTTGTTGAGAGGAAAAATCGAACTTTAGAAGAAATGGCTAGAACCATGCTTTGTGAAAATAATTTGCCAAAATATTTTGGGCGAAGCCACAAATACCGCTTGTTATGTTGTAAATCGAGTAATGATTAGGCCAATTTTAAAGAAAACTCCATATGAAATTATCAAAAATAAAAAGCCTAACATTAGTTATTTTCATCCTTTTGGATGCAAATGTTTTGTTTTAAACAACGGTAAAGAAAATCTTGGCAAATTTGATGCTAAAAGTGATGAAGGAATTTTTCTGGGTTATTCCTTAAATTCTAAAGCTTATCGTGTCTTTAATAAAGAACTTTAGTTGTAGAAGAGTCTATACATGTTGTTTTCGATGATAATCCCCTTCCAAGGAAGGATTCTTCTGTTAATGATGATGTAGGTATTGTACAAGCAAATGACGTTAGACATGACGTTGGAGAATCATCATCAAAGGAAGAAACAAAAGATGAAGAAACTCATGATCCCCTCAAGAATCCAACCATTGAAGAAAGGGAAGTATCTTTTCCAAGAGAGTACAACTATGTCAAGGATGGTGAAATTATAGGTGATCCATCAAAAGGGGTAACTACTCGATCTTCTCTTAGAAATATCTGTAATTATGTTGCATTTATTTCATGCATAGAGCCTAAGAACATCAAAGAAGCATTAAAAGATGAACATTGGATTATGGCTATGCAAGAAGAATTAAATCAATTTGAGAGAAGTAAAGTATGGACATTAGTTGAAAGGCCTAGTAATAAATCTACTGTAGGTACTAGATGGGTTTTAGAAATAAACTTGATGAAAGTGGTAATATAGTGAGGAACAAGGCTAGACTTGTTGCTCAAGGCTATACTCAAGAAGAAGGCATAGACTATGATGAAACATACGCTCCCGTAGCTAGGATGGAAGCAATTAGAATGTTATTGGCATTTGCATGTTTCAATGAATTTAACTTATATCAAATAGATGTTAAAAGTGCATTTTTAAATGGTTTTATAAAAGAAGAAGTGTACGTGGAATAACCTCCAGGTTTTGAAGATTCAAATTTTCCGGATCATGTTTTAAAATTGACAAAAGCTCTTTATGGTTTAAAACAAGCTCCTAGAGCTTGGTATGAAAGATTGTCAAATTTTTTAATTAAAAAAGATTTTTTAAAAGGAAAGGTTGACACTACATTGTTTTTAAAGAGAAAATGTAAAGATTTATTAGTAGTTCAAATTTATGTTGATGATATAATATTTGGTTCTACTAATGATGTTCTTTGCCAAGAATTTTCTAAGCTAATGCAAAGTGAGTTTGAGATGAGCATGATGGGGGAGCTCTTTTTCTTGGACTCCAAATCAAGCAAAGAAAAGATGGCATCTTCATTAATCAAGCTAAGTACGTCAAAGATATGCTCAAGAAGTTTGGACTGGAAAATGGGAAACCTCATAACACTCCAATGAGCTCTTCAACAAAGCTTGACTTAGATGAAAGAGGTAAATGTGTAGATGTTAAATTATATAGGTCAATGATTGGCTCTTTGCTTTATCTAACTGCAAGTAGACCGGACATTATGTTTAGTGTTTGCTTATGTGCTAGATTTCAATCATGTCCTAAGGAATCACATTTACTAGCTGTTAAGAGAATCTTTAGATACCTTAAGGACATTCCTAGTTTAGACTTTGGTATCCTAGAGACTCTAGCTTTAGCTTGCATGCCTTTTCTGATGCGGATTATGGAGGATGCAAATTAGATAGGAAAAGCACCTCCGGTACTTGTCAATTCCTTGGAAATATGTTGATTTCTTGGTTTTCAAAGAAACAAAATTGTGTTGCATTATCTACCACTGAAGCGGAATGCATTTCAGCCGGTAGTTGCTGTGCACAAGTTTTATGGATGAAACAACAACTTTTTGATTATGAAATTGAAGTAGGTACCATTCCTATCAAGTGTGACAATACTAGTGCTATTTGTCTCACTAAAAATCCCATCCAACACTCTAGAACTAAGCACATTGAAATAAGACATCACTTCATTAGAGACCATGTCACTAAGGAAGATGTAGTTCTAGAATTTGTTGATACTTTGCACCAATTAGCGGATATCTTTACAAAACCCTTAGACAAGGAAAGATTTTGGACACTTAGGAGAGAATTAGGTTTGACCAACCTATCTTCACTTAGTGTTTAAAATAATTTTAGCACTTTTAATAAATCTTGAAAAATGCTTATAATAATAATTTTTGATTGCATTCTTGCTATTAGTTAGGGGAGTTTGTGATTCTTAGTGAAAATTAATTTTATGTTCAAAAATCGATTAAAGATTAATTTAATTGTTTGAACATAATTAATTTTTGATATATGAGTTGCCAATACCACTAGAAAAGATTAATTTAGCATTTTGTGCTTAAAAAATCGGATTTTAGCATTTTGGTGCAGAGGGAATCGATCCCCCCCTGAGGGAACCGATTCCCCCTTTGAAGGGGAACCGATTCCCCCCACAGGGGAATCGATACCCCCTGGGGTTCTGTTAAAATCGGCAGAACATCCCAAAATTCCCAAAACCCTTATATTTTCTTCAAACCGTTTCTCACCCTCCTCAAACACTCAAATCTCCTTTCTTGCCTCAAATCAACGATATTAATCGGAATTTGAATCAAATATCATCTTCTAAACCTGTTGGAATCATTAAAATCGTGCAAACAACATCTAAATCCCCTCAATCTTCATCTTTCAAGGTAATTTTTCTAAACTCTCTTTTCATTGTTTTTGAACATAGGATTAGTTTCAATTAGTTCTAGGTTGAAATAGTGATCGGGCATTGATTATTTAGGGATTAGAAACTAGATGTTACAACTAATTTCATCAAAAACACAAGAATTTTTCAAATTTTTTAAATTTCGAAATAAAAAAAATTGTTATTTTTCAAATTATTGTGTTTGATTAAATTATGTTGTTGTTATGAAAAACTATGCATATATTGTTTCTCAAAACCATATTTTTCAAAAGTTTTTCAAAAACTTTGCCCTAGGATTGATTTAGAGAATCTTGAAATATTGAGGACTCATTTGAGTTTTGGGATTAATTGAATTGCATACATTTGTTTTAAAATTGCAGGTTATTCTATCTATTCCGATTTCCTTCACCATGTCAAATCCTAAACGTCCTAGGTCTTTATCTAGTCGTTCTAGTCGTCAACCAAATCCTCCTCCTATTCCTCAAAATCCTATTCCAAATCTTGATCCTAACTTGACTATACAAAATTCTTGTTTCAATCAACCGGGTCCTAAAGATTATCGTTATTGGTTTTACCAATATTTTGACTCGTATAAGATTAGGGAAGAACGTATCCCATCTCTTCAAACTATGGTTGATATTAACTTTAAATATCTCCCTATCTTGCACGAATGGAAATTTGATAAACTTTTCGAACTTGAACACATTGTCTATCATCAACTTGTTCGTATCTTCTACTGTAATGCCGTTTGTATCAAAATCGTGACAAAACCAAAACCATAGGAGTGCGTTCCTACCTCCTAGGTCAATATTTCCATCTTGATCCGGATTACATAGCCAATGCCTTAGGCTTGGACAATGAAGGTTTATCAAACGAAAAACAAGTTTTAGGCTCACGATATAAACGGAATGATAGTGCAAGTGTTTTAGATCTCCATGAGCGTTTCCTTCATCTCATGATCACTTGGTGGTTTCGACCATCCGGGGGTCGATATTCAACTCTTAGAGCTTTAGATCTTTGGTGGTTGCACTGTTTTGAAAACAATATAAAAATAAACCTCTCCGAGATTATCTTTGCTGAAATTGTTGAAACCGTTAACCTAGTGCCAAATAAGAAACTCTGTTCTTCACTAGTTTACGGTTGTATCCTTAGTAATCTCTTTTCTAAAGCTAAACTCCGAGTTGGTCTAGATGCCTCATTTCCTCTTAAGAAACAAATCAATCTTCTTTCTTTAACAAGAGCGGGATGGGTCAAAAATAAGGAAACCGGTGCATGGGTTCGATCTTCTACTCCGGGAGCTAGTTCTTCACAAGCTCCACCCGAAGCTGACGAAGATCCCGAGTTTGAACAATTAATGAGGGATATTGATGAAGCTGAAGAAGAACCTGAACAACCGAGGAGCACGCACAACAATCGACTCAAATGCCTCCATATTTTCAATCCTTTATGGAGACATTGATTTCCGTTATGCGACAATGGATTCACGCTTTTCCTCTATAGAATCTCATTTATCCACAATGAGAGCTCAACAATTAGAGATTCTTCAGGAGATGCGTGCAAACAATGAAGCAACCAATGCTCGTATTAATGAACTAACTCATGAAATGGCTGCTATGCGAGCCCGTTTTCCTCCTACCGATCCGGATGTTTGATTATGTGTTTAGTTTAAGACTTTGAACTAAAAGAATATTGTTTTAACATTTTTGATATTTTGGATTGTTTGATTTTGTGGATTGTTGGATTTTGGATTTATGAATAGTGTGAACTTATATGTTTTATTCATTTTTGCATCATCATTAGCAATATGACCAATTTTGTCATATCACATTATTATGAATATTGATTTATGAAACTAATGGCTAACCTCTCTTTTGATTGTGATCTTAGCAGCTTAAGCTTATAATTAATAAATCAATTGACTAAATGATTTCAAAACCTTATTTTACAATGTCTTTTTGATTTAACAAAAAGGGGGAGAATAATAGGTGTTAAATGTTTTACATAATAAATTGAAGAAGTGTTAAAGTAAGGGGGAGTAATTTCAAAACTTGATTTCAAAAATCTTAAAATTACTAAAATGTTTTGTTATATCAAAAAGGCGGAGATTGTTGAAACATTTTGATATTTCGATATAACAAATTAAGTTAAATGAATTTTAAGATTTTCCAAAATGATTTTCTAAAGTATGTTCGATAAATTTATTCGAATATAAAAACATTACTCCAAATATTTCAAAAATTATTTTTAATCCTTACTTAAGTGTAAAATTAAGTTTTAATCTTAAAACAATTTCAAAATAATCTTACAAAGTATTTCGAACCAATTCAAAGCCAAAAATTACAGATTGCTCAGAGGGAACCGATTCCCCCCCCATAGGAGGAACCGATTCCCCCTAAATGGTTTTGGCCCCGAGATTTCCAGAATGCTCGTAGGGAACCGATTCCCCCCATAGGAGGAACCGATTCCCCCTAAACAGTTTTGCTCCGAGAATTCCAGTATGCTCGGAGGGAACCGATCCCCCCAAGGGGGTACCGATTCCCCCATTGTACAACGGTCGAAATATTTGAATTTTAACTTAGGAACCGATTCCCTTCAAGGGGGAACCGATTCCCCCACGCTCCAAGCTGTTTTATTAAATGTTTTCACACTAAAACGGCTATAATATCTTCTCTAATTATCCCCAACGTTCATAAGTGATTCAATGTGTATTTAAACAAGTTCTGAAGCCCTTGATCAAAAAGAAATCATAGAGAAACAAGAGAGAAAGCATCAAACACAAAGTTTGTGCAATTCAAGCCAATTTTCATTCAATATTCATTTTGCTTTCAAAGAACACTTATTGTGCTCATTTGTAATTTTCTTTGAGTGTTCTCTTTTCTTGTTCTAGAATTGTGCAAACATCTTACCTTGTGAGGTTTTCTTGTAAGTTTGCAAATTTGTAATCTTCTCTTTCGGAAAAAGAGTGTTCTCAAGAGTTGGGGTATACTCTTGAGGGAATTGTAAGGTTATCTCTTTAGCCTCAAAAGAAAGAACAAATTAGTGAATTTGTTGGAAAATCCTTAGTGTGGATAGCTAAGGTAGTGGACGTAGACTTTATTTGAGAAAGTCGAACCACTGTAAATCGCTGTGCAATTACTTTCAATTTTCTGCAAAAGCTTCCACAAAAATTTTAATTGCCAATTCACCCCCTCTTGGCCGATTTCGTCAATCGATTAACTCAACAGGCTTTGATTTATTCTTGCATCGCCATCATCCACAGTGAAGCATCTTTTATTGCCTCATGGTATGTTGATGGCTCACCGTCCTCTGTTAAAAGGCAATATGCAATATTACCTTCTATAACATAATCTGAGTGTCAATTGGGACGTCTTCTCACACGATCTGATTGACGAGTTATTGGAGCTTCAGAACTCTCTGGTTCTTGTTCATCATGTGCTGGTTCTGTTTATGAAGAATCTCCGTGTTCAACCTCCTTTTCCACATGTATCTGTGTGGTCTCTGACTTTTCAGCGATATCATCATCTTTCTTTTCTTTGTAGCTTATCTTCTACAAAGATAACATCTCTGCTGATGATCATTTTACGGGCAGTGGGATCCCACAAGCGATACCCCTTTACTCCATCAGTATACCCCAAGAATTTACATTTTCTGGATTTTGGATCCAACTTTGAAATTTCTTGGGAGTTGTACATCACATACAAAATACTTCTAAATACATGGAGGTTTGAATAATGAGCTGGTTTACCAGTCCACATCTCTATTGGTGTCTTCAGCTCTATTGTAGTTGATGGAGCTCGATTCACCAAATAACAGGCGGTATTGACTGCTTCTGCCCAGAATGATTTTTCTAGGCCTGCATCCCTCAACATTGCTCTTGTTCTTTCTAACAAGGTTATGTTCATCTGCTCTGCCACTCCATTTTGTTGAGGAGTGTTCGCCACTGTGAACTGTCTTTTGATGCCTTCTTTCCTGTAAAAGTCATCAAATTCTTCGCTTATGTATTCTTCTCCATTATCTGTTCTGAAACACTTGATCTTATTTCCAGAATCAAGTTCCACCCGTGCTTTGAAGTTTTTGAAAGTTGAAAACACGTCCGACTTCTTTTTAATAGGGTACACCCAACATCTCCTGAAATAGTCATCAATAAATGAGAAAAAATATTTTACTCCGCCTAGGGATGTAACTGGTGCTTGCCATACGTCAGAGTGAACCAATTCTAGAACACTTTTGCCTCTAGAATTTGATGTATTGAATTTCAACCGGTGCTGCTTACTTGTTATGCAATGCTCACACAAAGGAAGTGATACCTTTATTAAGTCTGGAAGTAGCTTTTGCTCCACAAGGACTTTCATTCCTTTTTCTGACATGTGTCCAAGTTTCTGATGCCATAGCATTGCAGAATCTGAACTACATGAGGCAACAGAGGCTTCTGCTTCTAGCAAAGTCTCTCCCTTCAACATGTACAAGTTTGCTGCTATCTTTTTGCCTTTCAGTACCACAAGCGCTCCACGGAACACCTTCATGATTCCTTTACGTGTTTCAATCTTGCTTGCATTATTATCCAACAATCTATAGGATAATAAATTTTCTTTAGGCCTTTCATGTGCCGCACATCTCGAACAACTTTAATTCTTCCATCATACATCTTCAATTTGATGGTTCCCACGCCAATGATCTCTAAGGCATGATCATTGCAACTATACACAGATCCTCCTGAGACATGTTCATAATGATGGAACCATCTCTTCTTGAGGTCATGTGATATGTTGCTCCCGAATCAATGAGTTATATGTCTGCATATCTCTTTCTACCTTCCACGGTGGTTGACGCTTCACAGCATAGAGCATCTCCATCATCTGAAGTGTTTGCAGTATTGCCTTGTGGATTAAAGTTTTTATTTAGACTCCAACAATCCTTCTTCAAGTGACCCTTCTTTCCACAGTTGTAGCACTTTAAATTCTTCTTGCTTCTCGACTTCGATCTACCATGTTTGTGGCTGCTGCTTTGGCCACGTTCAGTTGATCTCCCTCTCATCGTTGTCAACGCTTCTGCTTGTTGCAGATTTACTTGTATGTCTTCCTTGTTCTTACGCCGATTTTCTTTTTGTAGAACAGCAGCTGCAACATCATCGAAGACTAGACTGGTGACATTACTGTTTGTCAAGTTGATGATGAGTTGATCATACGAATCTGGTAGACTTTGAAGTAGAAGTTCAACACGTTCTTGTTCTCCTATTGTACATCTTAAGGATGTAAACTGAGAAAATAACGTGTTCAGTGTGTTTAAGTGCTCCGTCACTGAAGTAGATTCTGACATCCGGAGAGTATACAATTTCCTCTTAAGGAAAATTTTATTGGGCTACGATGTGGTCTCGTACAATTTGGTGAGATGATCTCATATCTCCTTAGCTGTCTTATTCTCCTCGTGCTTGACAATACTTCATATGCTAATGCTAGATGAAAGTTTGCCATAGCATTCTCGTCCATCTCGTTCCATTTGTTGTCATCTATGAAATCCACCGGCCTTTCACTGATAGCTGCTAGACAACCGTCTTTCCTCAGGATATCATTCATCTTCAATTTCCACAATGAGAAATTTCTCCCATTGAATTTTCAATATCAAATTTCGTTGCCATAGCTTCTTTTACGGATAGCTCCCACTATTTCACTATCGTGAATAGTTCTCTGGAACCTTCAAAGAATGGGTAATACCTTCTTACTTTCTTATGTTGGAGGATCCACCTTTTGGTGGCAACAACAAAGACAATAAGCAGATATTACACACTCTAATCTGACTCGGATACCAATTGTTGCGGAAGACGGCTATCAGATAGAGTAAAATCGCAAATGATAATTTGAGAAAATAAAAATGGTGATAAAGAAGACACAAAATTTACGTGGAAAACCCCTAAATAATATAGGGTAAAAACCACGGGCAACGGTAGAAGAATTTCACTATGAGAAAATAGGAATTACAACCTCTCTCGATCTACCAAGGAGAAAACAATGATAATTCTCTCTTGATAAAAAAAGGAGAAAACAACTCTCAAGAAATTCTCTAAATTCTCTCTAGTATTGGAAGAAAGCTATAATGCTTTGAGATGGTTTTTGAAGCTAAATGAGATGGTTTTGAAGCTAAATGAGCTAAGGTATTTATAGTTGAAACTTAAGGACTAGTCTTGTAAATACCCTAAAAGTACAATGACTAAATGTGTAGTTTTACCATCTATTATTTTATCAATTTGGTGGCCAAATTTGACCACAAGCCGCCCCACTTGTTGAACCAAATAATTCAGCCGTTTTTGTTTACTTTCAACATAACCAATACCTCGGAGTCGTGCTCCGTAGTGGCAGCACTGATTGCGACTGTGGCATTCGCCACATCGACCACCGTGACAGGCGGTGTGAATTAGGAGAGTGGAACACCCACATTGGAAAACCATCCGACATTAGATGTGTTCGCAATCTCATCCCTCGTCACGCTTGTTCTCGGTTACGGCCATGGTGATGTTCTTGTCGATACTAACGTCTCGGTATCAAGAGAGGGATTTCGGCATAGATCTGCCCAGGAAACTTTTGCTGGGGTTGACGTCGCTGTTTGTGTCGATAGCGTCGGTGTTGGTGTCATTCTGCGCGGGACATTTCTTTATTTTGAAAGATAAGTTGAAGTACGCCGCGTTCCCGGTGTATGCGGTGACTGGCCTGCCTGTCACGCTCTTTGCCATTGCGCTGTTTCCTCTTTACCATGATCTGGCTTGGGCGCTCTTCAAGAAAGGTGTCACAGCGTAGCTGCAAAGCTGTTCCTCTCTAGTGTCTACTCTCCCTTATCAAGCTTTATTAACATTGTTAGTATTTGTTTACCATAATGTTTGATCACTTTTTTTAGCAGATATCGAATGATTCATTTTAATATATTATTAGTTTTTATTAACAATTAACATCTGCATTATTTTCATTGTAAATTATTGCAAAGTTGTTATTTTTCAATAAAAAAATTTAAACTTGTTGGTGGCAAAAATTATTCTATTTTCGTAAGCGATTCACCTCTTCTGATTTAGATTTAAAGTTGTGGTCGGTCAAAAAGTAGTCGTATATGCATATATTTTCATATTGAATACAACTAAGAGGAATTAAGAAGATGATGGAAAAATCTTTAGGGTGGAAGAATTTTAGCCTCTTTATCTGTCTTGATTGTGGTGTTTATAATGACTTTTAGTGTGTGTTAATCATGGGATTGTTATAATTGTATATAGGTTTACATATCAAATAAATCTAATAATCAGATTTTGAATTTTATTTTGACACGACACAAAAATTTGTCAAAATTTTATCAACGTATTATAATTTATTCGAAAATTTGTGTTTAATAGATGTAAACTAATTAAAACCCCTACTAGATGAGGAGATAACTGACAAAAGATTGGAAGATTTTAGAGATTACTTTAAATATATAACAAAATAAAAATAATAAAAATAATTACGAAATATACTGTCTGGTTAAAAAATAATTACGAAATATACTGTTTGGTTAAAAAATAATTAAGACAGAGTAAATGAGTGGATTTAAATTTAACCACACGTTGAACTCCTTTATCGTTTCTTTTGCGATTAAAATTGTTAGAGCTACCAGCAAGTTATAAATAATCTTAATGATGAAAATAAAATGAAATATTAGGAAAATTATGAATAATAATAATAAAATGAGATAATAATCTAATTATTGAATAATAAATTTAAAATTTGAATATCAAAATATCATACGTTAATTTATCTTTTTCCATACAAGACAACACGAATTTAGCTTAGCAAACCTACGACTTAAACAAAATATGTAGAAGTTTCCAATGGCCCACAAAATCCAGATGCTATGCATCTGTTTGATATTTAGGGATAATTTCACGAATAGACGCTAAAGCTAATCAAATCTTTCAAAGTAATTCATGTACTTTATAAACGTGTAGAGTCAGAGTTTTATTTCATTTACGGAAAAATTATCTTTTTGGTCCCTCAACTTTTCATCTTTATTTTTTTATATTATCTTAGATCATAAATTTTAAACCGCCTAAAAATATTCTTTTCTTAAATTTTTTCTCTCTACATGTAATATTAAGATTAAATTTAAAATTTGTGTATATATATATATATATTTATATTTCATACAGAGATACAAATTTAGCCGCCGAATAAAGAAACAATAGAAATGCAGCCGGAAACTACAGAATTTCTCGCCCATTGTATTGACGTGTTATAGAAGTGGAATAACCAGCTTGGTATGGTAAAGGTCCAAACATTAATTAACTATTCTACTATCGACACGTGTCCCTTATGCCACCCAGGTCTATTCTATAATCTGCCACGTATCCTAAATATTTCAGAATTGATCATATTAGTCACCTTCCTCCTCGTCCAATCAGAAACCTTATTTTTACATTCGACAGACTACTAATATTTTCTCTTTGTCGTATTTTTGGTAAAATAAATAATTTTATTTTGGATTTAAATTAAAGTTTATCCAGAAAATAGTAATATTATAACCTATTTTATCTTATAGAAGACTATGTTTTGTTCCGGAAAGTTCTATATATAAAATATATGAAGTGACGTGGTCCCTATTTATTGGCATTTTCAACTTGTATGACCTTCCCGAATATCAATAGAATAATAATAATAAAGCGGTATTTGAAAAATATAATTAGTACACTATTTTAATAATTTGTTGAAAACCATGTTTCCTGATATTTTAATAAAATAATAGTATTACTGTTAATGGTATCTTATTATACTAAAAATTGACACTAATAAAGTAATTAAATAATAATATTATGTTATTTGTTTATATAAAAATAATTTAAAAATAAGATCAACTTGTAATTGTGTATACCGTTGACAAAAAGAGTTATCCCACTTGGCTCGTCGGCCCCAAAGTGAGTTGAAAAACAGAAGTCCATTATTATATGTTCCTTCCCCAATTCTCATTACACTCTACCAACCAACGAAACTTAAATTAATACATCATGTACTTATATATATTTTAGAAGTATACAATCCAGATTAAATGCTCAAGATTTTTTTTATTCCAGGTCATTCATACGGTGTTTAAAATTATAAAATAATTTTTTATGACAAATTTTCATCTTATCTAGAAGAGAATAAAAGAGACGACTCCAAGAGTTGAAAGAGATGCTTTTGGTGGATTTAAAATTCATTACGTAATTAAATATGAGATAATAAAATTAAACAACTTGATTATTTGATTAACTATATTTACTCAAAATTATAAAATAATTAAATAAGTTATAAAATAATCTAACACATTAAATTATTATTCGACTGCTTTTGAAAGATTAGATCTTACTGAGCAATTTTAGAAGACTGGACTATTATTTGAGCTTTAGTCTATGATTCCTTTATTTATTAATTAAATTCTTAATTAAATTGATGTCATATATAAATGCGGATACTAACTCAATAAAAATTCACCACAGCACAATTATTTGAAATGAATTTTTTTATTACCATAGAGTAAATATAAGGTAGTGTATATTTAGAGATAATTTTTAATTATTTGACATCAAAAGCTCGCATCCCTGATATTTTTATTGCTTAAACTCGAGATAGATTCATTTACAACCAAAATCATTTTGTTCGTGCTTGAAATGAAAATTAATATTATTACAATGATGGTATTTTTCATTCTTTATGTATGTTATATATCCAAAGATAGATTCTTATAAATCTCCCAATCTTCGTCAGTGATGTCTCTAAGACCTGGATTGATATTGTTGTTTAAAAGCACTTTTAATTAAAAAAATTATTGTCATCGTAAAATTAATGTCAAACGAGTAATAATTGAAAAACAATACAATGGAAATAGTGATTTTTAACCGACCGCAAAAACTAGAATTTCTAGCATTTTAATTCCAATTTTGTGTTTAAAAGTAAATTTATGTTTTTATCCTTACCGATGCATGGGTTGCACTCAATTATGTATTTATATGTTATTTTAATAATCTAATACAAATATCCTTAAAAATAATTTATTTTAATTATTTAAAAATAAATTAAATTCATATATAAAAGTAACTATAATTTAAATGCTATATTTTTAATTTATAACGTCATATCTATAATGAGCGTTTTATCTTTTTAATCTCACTTTTTAACAGTAATTTCAAACAATTAAATTTTAAAATGCACTTTTAAACACCACTTTTAAAATTAGTTTCAACATCACTTTGAAAAATCACTTTTCAAAAGCAATGTCAATCTGACTCTAAATACGTCCTCCATCTACAAGATTTTCAAATAAACTTACATCATCCAGTTACATGCTTTTTAATAAATTACAGCATGTACAAGACCTCTGACAGATCCTCGTGATTTATTAGAACATAGTCTAAATTTTAATAATCATATATGTTTAGCTCATTAGTTTTATGAATTGTTATAATGACACTACGATTGACACACACAATGAAAGATCACTATAAATATATTCAATCAAAATTTGAAAAGGGGTTAAATCCTCGAATATACACACCCAATCTTCATCTCTTTTTCCCTTATGACTACCTCTCTCACACATAAAAAAGCATCAATCAACGGCTGTCCCCTCAACGACCACGACTCTATACCCAAACCAGAATGGGTAAATTGTTAACGACCAGCACAACTCATTCACTCCAACTATAAAAAGTCAGTTATATTTTTTACCACAAATCTCAAGTCAATCCATTTAGGACATTTTCGTCGATCAGAGAGAAATAATTTTTTATACCTTTAGGGATGTCTTCCAGAAACCTCGAAGACTTCGTCAAACTAGGTTTGCTGAAACTACCAGCACTCCATTGGCCAAGATCTCTGAGCATGCCCTCATCTATCAGAACCTTAATAAGCCTACATCTTCCGGATACAAGCTTCCTAATCAACTATAATGCATAGACAATTTTTTTAATAGATCCTCGTGATTTACTAAAATGTAATCCAAGGGTTGACAATTAGATTTGTCTAGCTCTCTAGTTTATAATAATCATAACGATAATACTTCTGACGTATACACTAAAGATTATTATAAATACCCTTAACTAAAACTGAAAAATGAGTTGAATCCTAGAGTAAACACGCACAATCTTCATCTGCTTCTTTCTTATGATTACCTCACACACAAAAACATCAACAAACGAGCATTCCCTCACTAATTATAATTTTTCGTCAAAGTCGATCAGAAAGAATAAAGCTTCAACGATAGATAATATTCATTTGTTATCAACAATAAATAATTATTAAAAAAAACTCCGTTATTATTTGTTGAATAAAATTTCGTAAATATGTATTATTTTACGTAAAATATTTTATTTTATTTATATAGTGGATGCGACAAAATCTAATATTAGACTGAGTTTTAGGGGAATCTGCCTAAATAGTCACCTGGCTATAGCCTACTTTTTAGTTATGTCCCCAACTATGAAATATTAGAAAATGGTCACTCAAATTAACGGGAATGGTCAATTCATTATGCTAACTTGGTACTATATTAATTTTATCAATTACTAACATTATTTCAAATGGAAACCACTTTGATACTTTTTTAGTAATAATTCATATATTTTTTAATTTGACTAATAACTAAAGCATAAACTAAATAATTTTAGTGATTAAAGAGATCGTTGTTGTTTTTAAAGGTCACGGGTTCAAGCTCCAACGATTATAAGAGTAATTAAACGTTTACTATCAAATGATTGAGAGTATTTAAAATATATATTATTTTGTAATTAACTTTAGCTTAGTAAAAAAAAATAACTAAAGGTGGGAGCCATTGTCTAGCCAATCAAAAATAGGGTTGTAAATGAGACGAGACAGATCGCAAGCTACTCGAGATCGACTCGATCAAGGCTTAATAAATACTCAGATCGAATGGACTCGACTCGAGCTCGACTCGAGATCGAGCTACTTGATATTCGACTCGAAAAACTCGTGAGCAACTAAAAAATATAATATATTAATATTTTATATTTAAAAAATTATTAATAATATTAACATTTATGTACTGATTTTTTTTAAAATACAATAAGCTTTTCATGTATTTAAGATTTAGGTTTGAGTTTGAGGCATCAATCGAGTTAAGTTTAAGAATTTTTATTTATTTCGAGTCTTTTCGAGCTGCTCACGAGCTTCAGTTCAGGATTTCGAATTCGAGTAGAGCTTGAAATTTAAACTCACGAAATTTCGAATCGAGTCAAACTCCATTTCAAAGTTGTCAATTCAAGTCGAGCTTAACTCAGCTCGTTTACGGCTCTAATTTCAAATGGAATCCAATTTTTTTAAAAATAAAAAATATACAAAAAAGGTGGTCTAACCATGTCTCCATCAGGCCTTACCACTTGAAGTTCCAGAACTTTCCACACTAAAGAAAACGTACTTATTTTTTCATTATTTTATTCATAAAACAAATAAACAATTTTAAAAAAATCTTATTATTAAATCAAAATAAAATAATAAGGTTCCATTATAACCTCTAGAACTTTCTAAATAATTTTTTTATAAGAAACCAAATAAAATATAAATGTCCTTTTTAACCTATTTTTTATTACACACTTGTTTCCTTGGCTCTTATTATATATACGGGCGTGACTAAGCTACACAACTCTTGCTATAACGGCAAAAACGACCTTCCCAAGGAGGAAACTACCTCAACGAAAAACAGCTAAAGATTCTCTGTTTCACTTTCTATTTATGAACGTACTGTTTCACTTTAGATTCAGCTTCGAATTTTATTTTTACATGCTTGAGGAATCAGCTTGGCGTACATGAAGCTTCCCCTCTTTCAAGCTCCCGATCTTCTCCTTTCTCTTTTGGATTTTATCGAAACAAACAGTAGTCAAGAAGCTTGAAGTTAGACGATGAATCCGTATCTTCCGGTCAAGGAAGAGTATCCGAGCTCGAGTTATTTTCAGCCCGACGAGGACCCGTCGGCTATGATGATGATGCCGGCGCCGCAGCCGATGGAGGTTCTTAACGATTCGGGGCCGCCGCCATTTCTTACCAAGGCTTTCGACATTGTTGATGATCCTAGTACTAATTACATAGTTTCTTGGAGCAGAGGGGGCAACAGCTTTGTTGTGTGGAATCCTCACGCTTTCTCCACTAGTCTTCTTCCTCGATACTTCAAGCACAATAATTTCTCCAGTTTTGTTAGGCAACTCAATACTTACGTAAGTTTTCGCATTTCTTATTTATTCTGTTTATAATTTTTCAATTTTGAATGTTCTGGAATTCTGGGTTCCGTTCATTTCATTTGCAAACATTGGTTTATCTCCTAGTTCATTGGATGCAAAATGTTTCTTCTTTAAAATTATCGATGCTCGAGATTTTTCTTGAAAGTTCTGGAATCTCACATGACTTACAGATCATAAAAGTCATTTTTAAAATATTTTTATTACGTTTTTCTGTAGAATGCTCTTTGATGCCCGTTTCTGGGTTATTTTTTCTGCAAATTTTTAACAGACACTGAGCAACTTGTGTTTTTTTATTGTTTTTTTTCACCTATAATGGTTGTTTCTGGAAATGGGACCATTGCTCAATTATTTTTTATGCGGTATTTTGATAGGCTAGTCAATTTCCATCAACAATGAAATTAAACACGAATTAATTAATTAGCAAGTGTTTTGATTGATTATTGTGTGATTTTCATTTACTTGCAGGGTTTTAGAAAGACTGATCCAGACAAATGGGAATTTGCCAATGAAGGGTTTCTAAGGGGGCATAGGCATCTACTGAAGAACATTAGGAGGAGAAAGACAGCATCTCAGCCACTACTATCTAATCAAGCTTCGGGTCCTTGTGTCGAAGTCGGCCGATTCGGACTCGATGGCGATGTCGATCGATTGAAGCGCGGCAAGCAGGTTCTGATGATGGAATTAGTGAAGCTGAGGCAGCAACAACAGACGACTCGAGCTTACATTCAAGCCATGGAAGAAAGGCTGCAAGGAACCGAAAAGAAACAGCAGCAAATGATGTCGTTTCTAGCTAGAGCAATGCGGAACCCGGCTTTTATCCAGCAATTGATGCAACAAAAGGATAAAAGAAAGGAACTCGAAGAAGTTATGTCGAAGAAACGGAGGCGACTGGTTGGAGTTGATGTAGGCGAATCAAGCTGGATAAGTCCGGTTAAAACGGAGCCTTCCGAATGTGGTGATTACGGATACCGAGTGACCGAGTTGGAAGCATTGGCACTTGAAATGCAAGGGTATGGTAGGGCAAGGAGGGACCATGAAGAAACACAAGATGATTTCCAACACCATGATAAAGAACTCGACGAAGGCTTTTGGGAAGAGTTTCTGAACGAGAGATTCGAAGGTGAGTACGATATACCGGGAACCGAAGAAGGCGATGACGAAGATGTGAATGTATTGGATGACCGATTGGGATACTTGGGTTCAAGTCCAAAGTAGCATCAGTTCCTCTTATTTTTCTGCAAAATGGGTCTTCAAAAACACACAGTTAAGCCATAATGTTTCACACTGCTTTGATGGTTTCTTGGTATTTGGCAGGCGGATAGGGAAGAAAAAGAACAATATATCCATGAAAAAAATCTCCCTTGTTACTGGTGTTTCTAACCCTGTTCCCCCCCCCCCCCTTGTTATATATCCTTTTTGCAGCTTAATTTTCTGTCTTTGGTTTATGTTATTGCAGCTAGCTTTGTAGATCAGAATCTGCTGTGTTCATCGATCATGACTTATTTCGAAAGGTTCTTGTTCTGGTTTTTTTTACCCTAATGTACCATCCAATAAGCTGCAATCTTTTAATCCACTAATTAGCTGTGCTCTCTTTTTAATTTCTTTAGATTGTTCTGAAGCTGTTGAAAATCGACAAGTTGTAGCCGCAAGTTGCAAAGAATTCCAATGATCACTGGGTATTGTATTACGTACAAATTCATTAATGTAAAAAAGAAACATACTTTAATATCAATGATTTGAGCATGTTTTTCAATCCGTATATCAAACTTTTTTCAACAATAATGAACAATCATGAAAGGGTTTGCATTCGTGTCCCATGAAGATTTTTTCATGGCCATGGCAATTTGATTCTGATTGGTCGTTATCGAATCTTTTTCCAAATTGCAGAGCTTTAAAACTGGAAATGTACCATCTGCAAAATCAAACATAATGGTCTCTTGTCGATTGCTTTTAAATTATATTGCTTTCACCTGATGAATTCATGAATTCCCAGAAAAGAACAAGAGATTTTTTTGGTTTTTTCCTCCAAGATTTTGGCTGCTGTAATTTCTTCAAAAAGTTTAGAGATTTTCAAGGTGAAATTGGTAGACTATGAACATGTTCATGTCTTCAAAAGAGACATTCATGGTTGTCATCATGTTCTTATTTGTGGCTGGAAATTGCATTGTTCATCAACCACAAATCCATTGAAAATGGCTCTTGGAACATCGAAATTAAGTGAGAACAAAGAAAAAAACTCACATTCACAGTTTGTACCAATACAATTAATGTCCGTGGTATGTCAGAAAACCCAGGTCTAACTGCTGAAAAAAGAGAAAGCTGCAATGATTTTGGATCAAATTGGGGTTATTGATTCTTGTTTCTTCAACCTTTTTCAGATTAATCACTAGTTTTTCACTGTTGATCATGTTTAAACTAAAGGATCTTTTTGATATTTTGCTGCTGCATGTTGTTGATGCTGCTTTGATGGGACTGTTGCAGGACCCAGGCAAGTCTAAAGGTAAAATTGTTGCTTTTCTTTGAGACAAATTATGTTGAGGGGTTTTCTTATGATTAGATAGCATTATGCAACTTGACAAACATTTAATCATTTCATCAAATACATGAGAAAAAAGTAAAAAGACTAACGAACACCCTTTTCTCTGAGTGTTTAAATGATTCCAATCTTGTCAATGAGACTGTCCTGGTTACAAGAGCCCGTTTTGTTTGTCATGTAATCGAAACGAGACCTAGGAGATATTGCCGACCTGATATTAGCAGATGCCGATGAAGTAAAGTCCACTTTCTTTATAGTAAAAAGTTTTGGATCTTTTACACGTCTGAAGATAAATTTCTCTCGACGGTGACATCTTGTTGCCGTGGGGAGAGTACGTCGGAGCAAAGAACATTGATACTTGAGTGAGAATTAGAAACGATGAGATCAGTTGTCTTTGAATTGGTTTAACATACCAGTGTCATCTTTCGGTATCATTTCATGGGAGTGAACATGTTTGACATGGTATCTTGTTTTGGTTTAACTAGCTTCATGGAAAGCGTGTTCACATTCATGCATTGGACGTTCTTGGAGAGTTTTGAGCATCATATGTGTGACAGTTTGCAGACTGTCTGCCTTTAACTGTATACGATCTACCCGGTTAAAACCGTAAACTGTCACACAAGAATCTCTTTAAATAATCAACATAATGTTAACAATTGAAGCTAGTATTGTTGTCCGAAATATTGTATAGCTGTTTACGTTAAATGGTTGTCGAAATCGTTTAGAGGTGGATTAAAAATTTTGGATTTTAAAAGCGTGTTGACAATGGGCACGGGGTTTGCTGGGATCGGAACTTGAAGGCTGCCGGTTTTGGTAAAAATGGAGAGCCCAAATGCAGCTTCGCTGAATGATCTCAGTCGTAGAGCTATTAACTGAATTGAACACAAAGTCATTGCGACTCTTTCAGATTTGCCATATTAAGAAGCAAAGAGAAAATTCCAAGGGACGGGAGAATCATTGTTCATCATAGGTTGCAGCCGGTTGGAACTAAGGTTGGTTTATATTTGCCTAAATCCTTGGTTGATTTTGGTTGATTTTATTATGCTCTTAATGGATGTATTTGTTTTATATTTTGTTGCATATGTAATCTATATGGTTGCTGTTAGACGAGTACATACGGGTATGAGATTGATGGTAGGTATCCAGTTGAGTAGTGAGTGTGGGGTGGGGTAGATTTAATAATATACCAGTATGGGTGGTTATAGATTTAAAAATTTTAACCGTCGTGAGTGATGATACGAAAATATTAAATGAGTATGAGAATAAGGGAAAGAGTATCTACACCCAACCCACCCATTTACCATCCCTACTCGTCTGTCATTATGGGTTAAATATTATGGAGTACCTATTATAAAACATCCACTCAGAGATTATTTTACAACATAGATCATCAAAAAGGTTCAAACGATCAAATTTGAGTTTCAAAACTTATAAGCTAGTTTTGAAACCCATCCTATAAATATTGGGACTTAAAGATCAATTTCCGAAACTTGTTTAGGTGTTGTTATTTTAGTAAACTTGTCAGTGAGACTGAAGTTAGGGTCTCACAAAAGATATTGTGTCCAATCCTTTTCTTTTTGTTGGTTTCTATGTATTCACCTTGTTTTATAGCTCTTCCTTTAACACTCCTTTGATCTCTTTTTGTTTTCGTTGCACCCAAGTTGCTATTGCAATGAAAATGATGATTCAGCCACTGGTACTATAATTTGAAACAAAATGATTAGTTGATGTGTGCCAAAATTTCCTTGGCTCTTAGCGGTAACTCTTTCCTGGCAACACCATCATCTGTTAAGAGATGCCTCTCATTGCCTTGATAATCATATTTTTATTCATCTCGACGTGATGAATTTCATGTACCGTATAAAATAATATAAATCATAAAATAGAAGTATTTGTGCCATATTTTGTAAAAAAAAAATGGGCTGCCCTATTGGGAAAAAACCATGTTTTTGGCCTATAACCTCTTGTATGTTGTGGTTTTAATAGATAATTTATATTTTATGGATGGAGCTATGGAGGAGCGGCACAGTGGATTGATGGGCTAAAAACGAGGCGGAATTTGAGGTTCTACTTCTGTTTTCTTAACTCATCACTATATAGGAATGAGAGAGCCTCAACTCAACAAAAATTAAAGGTAGAAAGACATTAGAGGCCCTTGTATTTTAGAAAAAAAATCAATGTGACTTGTATTTTTTTTTCTTTCAATGTGGTTCTTCAACTCAAAACAAACCCAATATGACCTTTTGATCATTGTTTTCCATCGTTAACCGTTACGAACTTTACGATTTGACGTGGATATTCACAATACCGATGTGACAATCCACGGTGATAACATAACAGTCCACAGTGACTGATGACATGACAGATGACATGGCAGATGGGTTAAATTGATTTTTTTTGTTCAAGGGCCAAATTGATTTTTTTTAAAGTTCAAGGACTTATTTAATTTTTTTAAAAAATAAAAAAATATTTTAAATTATAAATATAAATTATTCAAATATTCAAAAAAATAAAAAAATAAAAAAAATAAAATTACTAAAAAATGAATATACATATTACAACAATAAAAAATTATAGCAAATTTTAATATATATATATATATATATATATATATATATAATAGGTTATAAAATAATTACTTATAATTATTAAAAAAATTAGAATGATATATTATACATAACATATACATGTAACATATAAACATATCATCAACACTTATATAAAATATTCTTACTAGATTAATCGAGAATTACAAAATTTAAATTAGTCGGGACTTATAATTTTTGCCTTTTGGATTAGTCGAAACTTATTATGTTTTCTAATTATCTTTTTGTAAGTGTTGACTAATTTAAAAGATAATTATAAAATAAGTTTCGGCATGAAATATAATTAGAAAATATAATAACTTTCGATTAATCCAACATTTGTAAATCTCAACTGATTTAAATTTTGTAAGTCTTGATTAATCAAGTGTTAATGATATGCTTATATATTACATGTATATATTATGTATAATATATATTTTAAAAATATTTTTAATAATTTATAGATTATCATTTTATAACCTATGATATATATTACATTTTTTTTATTTTTTATAATAGCTTTAGTATATTTAGTATGTATATTCAATTTTTTAGTAATTTATTCTTTTCGTATCTTTTATATTTATTTTTTTGAGCATTTGAATAATTTTATATTTAAAATTTATAATAAATTTTATTTTTTAAAAATTAAATAAACCATTGAACTTTTAGAAAATCAATTTGAACCTCGAACAAAATCAAAAATAATTTTAGCTCATCTACCAGGTCATTTATCATGTGATGAACCATTGTGAACCGCTATATCAGAATCGTAACAGTCAACAACGAAAAAAATTAGTCAAAGAGCCACATTAAATTTTTTTTATTAGATGGAGGGTCTCGTTGAGAGAGAGAAAAATACGAGTTGTACATTAGTTTTTTTTTAAATACTGGGGCCTCTATTACATTTTTACCAAAATTATATTTTAAAAATTTTATATTAACGATAAACAATTCATGATCCTAATATTGTTGTTGTTTTATTAAATTTGGTCATTCCAGTGAGATGATCACAAGGATTATAGTATAAAGTGATGTAGAACCAGTTCCATTGTTTTTATCTATTTATTACCTAATGTACACACAAGTTGAAAGAGAGAGAAAGGAGGCGAGTGACGAGGATAACTTATGGAAGAGCTCAACTTGTGTTTTATTTTCTTGCAGGGTAAATAATTTTGATGTCTGGTTTATCAAATTAATATAATTTTGGTATGAATTAAATAATTTTAGTGATCAAAATAAATATTATTTTATATATGAATTCGAATACCAACAATCGTAACATGATATTTGATCGTTTATGTCAAATTATCGAGAGTATTTAAAATATACTATTAATTAAATTATAATTTAAAAAATTAACCAATTTATAACCAAAATAATATATTTTACCAAAGAGAAAATGAGTCCAAGTGTTCAAGTCAGCGCTCGTGACTCGTGAGTGGCAAAAAGAAAAAGAACAACTGTAAAATGGATGTGAATAGAAAAAAGGAATTATATAAACAGACAAACGAATAGAAAGCCTATCCCTATCCCTTGCGCTTTCTCGTGAGTTTCAATGAACCATAATATGGGCCCAGTTCTCTTCTGAAGTTGATTTTCATTAAATTCAGGCCTATCCTCTCCTACTGCTGCTGGTAACTGAACAATTGTACAATGAAACACCTCTCCTCTGCCCTAAACCCTAATAATAATAAAAACATACTCTTACTCTGTCGGAGCCCCAAGAAACAAAGACATTTGACTGCAGCCTGCGGGATAAATAAATTGACCGTCGTCTACCGAATGGAAACTGGTCAATCCCCGAGTATACCATAAAGTTACAAAGATTGTACCCTGTAAATCAACCTCTAAAGTGAAATGTTTGGATTAATCAATAAACAGGAAACGATTCCTACGTAATCGATCTTCCCTAATATCTAACAAATCATCTTCTATCTTTTTTGATGAATTTACCAAGGACTATAGTTAGCCATTACACTCGATGTCGTCCTTAAAAGTATACCAATGTTCTTGACATGTTCATTGGCAGTTTGGCAATTTGCACTCCCTTTTTTTGGCAACCACCACTTCGAAGTCGAAATTTAGGGATGGTCATAGATGAAGTCTGATCGGATTTTTAGCTCATCTGATACAGATTCAAGTATAACATTCTTTCATTCATCATTCCTTTCCATTCGAGTTGAAATAAGTTTTATCAGATCTGAAACTGTTATGGTTATGGCGACTGATTTAGGGATTGTGTGTGAAAGAGGGCGAATTAGTGAATTCGGAACATGATTTCGTTCGAGCAAGGGATAAGGGCTCCATTGTTTCATAAATGAAGAAGCTAACGACACCGTATTCCCTGCTGGAATTGAGGTTGATGGATCAGTTTAACGGGTGGCCCAATGTCAGTACATGTATCGGTCCAAATTGATTAGTAATTAGATAGGATTGTCATTATATAAGGCAGTGTACATATACAATCATGTAACATGAAAAAATTACTAAGAAATAAAACTTCCGAAATCCTTTACCCCATCTCTCTGAAATCTTTTCTCTTCTTCAAGACATCACAGAAACTCGATTCAAAAGCTAAAAAAAAAAACACATACTCAGTATTCAATCTCATATATATAAAACTTTTTACTAGGTGAAATAGAGATCTAATTAAAAATATATATACAAAGGGAGAAATACTATAGTAATTATTCTTAAATATATAAAGGTCAATTATTCTATTATTTATAAGTCAAGACGAGAATTTTTTGTCATAATCTCGAACCTGATCTGACATTATCTTTAAAAAAAACTAGGCCCAAATTTAAATTTAAAAAAAAAAAACATTAGGATTTGAGCAAGTCAAATACCTACTATATGCGCCATCAATGAAACGTTGCTATTATCTCTAATTATTGGTATAATATTTTTTTGGATTAAGCTAAAGTGATTATAAAGTAGTATCTGTTCTAAATATTCTTAACCATTTTACAGTAAACGCTCAATCACCCGACACCTCTAGAAATAGCAACCATTCCTTTAACCATAGGAAAAATATCTAATTTCTTAATATATATATATATATATATATAAGGTGTTTTATATATATACATAATGATATACCCTAGTTAGCATACATATATTTATTTGTAAATGCAAATTTTAAAATGATTAATTAAGTCAAAAAATTTAATCTAATATTTGAATTGTAATAAAAAGTATTAAAAATTAATAAAATTGCGTATTACATAATACATGTAGATACATATCAATACAATCATTTGTAAGCAAAACAAAGCATGAACTGCTTGATATCCATCTTGGATGGAAACCATGGGAGATAACCGGTACTAGTGTGATACCAAGAGCCATTGTAGAACCAACCAACCTTCAAAATAATATATATATATATATATATAATTAATAAGCATTTGATGCAACCAACGATTCGTCGGTTTAGTAGATGAGACAGTGAATATTTTAAGCAAGATTAAGAGTTTCAATATTAATATTTTTGTGTAATCGAATAATGAATTGGATACCGATAATTATAATTGAAAAAATATTTGATGCAGTGATAAAATATATGACATTTTCAATAAGAGAAAATAGATTTGAACTTTATAACTCTTGACAAGATATGACGACGCAGGAGAGAAATAAAAGCCAAAAAAAAAATGAATGAAAAAAACATAGAGCCAAAACTGCATGCGAGAATCTGGTAATAGAAGAACCCGTGAATTAGGTGATGAACCCCATTGGCATAAGTATGGTTTCACAATCTCTTGTGGTTTCCCAATCCCTTGTTTCTGCATGCAAAACAGGGGAAAACAATAGTGCAGCATATTCACATCATTGCATTGGCAATTCAAATCCCACGGCCATCATAACTCTGCATCACAGCTCCGTCAAATATAGAGCTTAGAATGGTTTTTTTATTTTTGTTATTTTGTTGATGTTTTTGAATTTCTCTTTTAAGCTTAAATTGTGAATGGAAAGATTTACATGTTTTTACTTTGGTTCATTGAAACCTCTCGTACGTATGTATATTTGGATGAAATTGAAAGATTTCAGTTAGGGAAATCTTCAAGTGAAGTTGATGTAATAGATAGATCGACTCATCAAATTCCTATTCAAATAGGGTTGATCACTCAAGGAGAGGTAGTTTCTTAGCCATGAATAATTGGACAAGTTTTTTTTCTTGTATTCTCCTTTAACTCGAGGAAGTTATAACACTCTAAACTCAATCAATATACGATGAGTTTAAGTTATTACGTTGGGACGTAGTAATAATCGTCAAATTAAAAATGTTTATTTCAAATATAAGCTCATATCTTAACATAAAATATAAAAGATAGTTATAAATAATATAAACCGAAACTTCGTAACAATTTAATGTAAATCAAAACTGAAATATATCCATAGACTTTACACACGCATAGATAAGGATCCTCTAAATGTATATGTTCACTGAAGAAATTAGTATTGTACTCTTGTATGGAAACGATGGATATGTTGTCACCACGATACTCCTCGATCAAGCTCAAGCTATTAACCTGTAAACAAAATTATCTGAAAACCAAACTTACAAAACTTAGTGATACACGTCTAGTCAGCTATACTACTTGTAATTTATAAACACAAGCATATTAGGCAATATAAATCGCGAGAGGTAAGTCTAGGAAATCATCAATAAGAAATTAAGCTAGTCATCTTAGCTATTATCGATATGATGGAGTTCACATTTATATACTAATTTTACCTACCCTCAGTTATCAATCAATAAACGCAATGATTACAATATCACATAAACTATACATATGGACAACAGTATTGTAACCCAATGTCAACTAGCAATCGGGTGATAATCAGGTGGTTAAGATATGAAATGTTGATATCATATAGTATCGATAATGATCTCGTCATGTTGAACGTAAGTCAAAAAAGGGGGAGAGTTTTTTCAACAAATTGGGCAGCAACATGAGCGGCTAGATGATATTGTTGAAAAAAAATATTAGGCACCGAATGATGCATCATTTGTTGAAAATGGTAATGGATAAATCATACATTTAGCCATTGTATTTTAAGGTAATTACAAGATTAGTCCCTAAGCTTCAATTATAAATACCCTAGTCTATTTAGCTTCAAGATATTGTTGACGGAGGTGTTCTAATACACGGTGGTTCACACGAATTGTCAGAAACGATCCAAACGAACCCAGATTCGAGCGGAAGCGATGGATGCAGACGAAGGGAATGTGAAAATTGAGAAGTTCGATAGTGCGGACTTTAGCTTTTGGAAGATACAAATTGAAGATTTTTTATACCAGAAAAATCTATATCAACCTCTCTCAGGAAAGCAACCAGAGGGCATGAAGAATGAAGGCTGGCTCTTCTCGACAGACAAGCCATCGGAGTTATCCGACTGACGTTATCCCGCAATGTTGTTTTTAACATAGCAAAGGAAAATACCACAGCGGGTCTTATGGCGGCTCTCTCCAGTATGTATGAGAAGCTATCGGCCTCAAACAAAGTTCACTTGATGAGGCGATTATTCAATTTGCGGATGGCGGAAGGGGCATCAGTGGCTCAACACCTAAATGAACTCAACACATAAATGAACTCAACACAATCACAACCCAGTTGAGTTCCGTGGAAATTGAATTCGATGATTAAGTTCGAGCTTTAATTCTCTTATCATCTCTGCCAGACAGTTGGAATGCTACTGTTATAGCAGTCAGCAGCTCGTCGGGAAACATCAAATTAAAATTTGACGATGTTCGAGATCTGGTATTGAGCGCAGAAATTCGACGGAGAGAATCGGGTGAAGCATCAACCTCATCAGCCTTGCACACCGAGTCTAGAGGGAGAACTTCATAAAGAAATTCAAATCGTGGCAGATCGAACTCCAGAAGGGGCAAATCAAGAACGGGAAAGAAATATTTTACCTGTTATAATTGTGGCAAGAATGGTCACTTTAAAAGAGATTGTTGAGCACTGAAGAAAGTTACTGACGCACAGGAATCTGCCAACATGACATAGGAGACTGGTGATGTCATGATTTTAAGCGTCAACAGTCCAATTGAATCATGGATATTGGTTTCAGGAGCATCTTTCCACTCCACCCCATGCCAAGAAATCATGGAGAACTATGTCAGGGGTGATTTTGGGAAGGTTCATCTAGCTGATGATGAAACCTTGAAGATCGTCAGAAAATGAGATATCCGATTAAAGCTGTCAAACCAGACCAACTGGACGCTGAAAGGAGTGAGACATATTCCTGGCCTCAAAAGAAATCTGATTTCTGTTGGACAGCTTGATGGAGAAGGATATAGTACAACCTTTTCAGGTTGTGAATGGAAGATTACCAAAGGAGCACTCGTTATTGCTCGTGGTAAGAAGACTGATACTCTCTATGTAACCTCAAACTTAGAGAATATCATTGCTGCAGTAGATGCTGATGGAAGATCAAGCCTATGACACCAAAGGCTTGGCCATATGATGCAACCTTGAAGATCGTCAGAAAAGGAGACATCCGATTAAAGCTGCCAAATCGTACCAACTGGACGCTGAAAGGAGTGAGACATATTATTGACCTCAAAAGAAATCTTATTTCTGTTGGACAACTTGATGGAGAATGATATAGTACAACCTTTTCAGACTGTGAATAGAAGATTACCAAATGAGCACTCGTCATTGCTCGTGGTAAGAAGACTGGTACTCTCTATGTAACCTCAAACTTAGAGAATATCATTACTGCAGTAGATGCTGATGGAAGATCAAACCTATGGCACCAAAGGCTTGGCCATATGAGCGAGAAAGGGATGAAGACACTCTTGTCAAAAGGGAAGCTTCCAGATCTAAAGAATGTAGATGTCAGACTATGCGAGGATTGCATCTTTGGAAAACAAAAGAAAGTCAGTTTTGCAAAGATTGGAAAGACACCCAAGGCAAAAAAATTAGAGTTGGTTCATACTTATGTATGGGGACCATCTTCAGTTCCATCTCTTGTAGGCTCACTATATTATGTCACCTTCATCGGTGATTTTACAAGGAAGGCCATGGTGGAAAATGAAAATGGTTTGAAAGTCAAGTGGTTGAGGTCTGATAATGGAGGAGAGTACAGAAATAGAAGATTCAGAGATTTCTGCGCAAACAATGGGATCAAGATGGAGACAACAGTTCCCATGACATCGCGGCAGAATAGCATAGCAGAGCGCATGAACAGAACTCTGAATGAACGTACCAGAAGTATGAGGATACATCCTGGCTTGCCCAAAATGCTATAGGCTGAAGCTATCAACACTGCAGCTTACCTGATCAACCATGGGCCCTCAATTCCCTTGGATGGTGGAATACCAGAGGAATTTTGGAGCAAGGAAGAAATAAACCTTTCACACTTAAGAGTCTTTGGTTGTATTTCTTATGTACACATAAACTCTGCTGAAGGAAGTGAACTTGATGTCAAGTCCAACAAATGTGTATTTGTTGGTTATGGTGGTGATGAGTTCGGTTACCGGTTTTGGGACTACAAAAATCGGAAGATCACCAGAAGCAAAGATGTTATTTTCAATAAGAATGTGATGTACAAAGACATGTCAACCATATAATCAATTAGCTCCAATACCGAAGCTGAAACAAAGGAATTTGCTGAGTTTGAGGAGATTTCTAGAAATGATGTTCAGATCAGTCCTGAAGCATTTCAAAAAGAACCAGGCACACCAGAACTAAGACGTTCCTCTAGAATTCCTAAACCAACCCAGCTTTATTCGCCTTCTTTGCACTACTTGTTGCTGACTGATGAAGCAATGCAGGTGGAGGATTCAGTCAAGTGGGAGTCTTCCATGAAAAATGAGATGGACTCGCTTATGTCAAATCAGACATGAGAATTAGCTGAATTACCACAAGGCAAGAAAGCGCTCCACAACAAGTGGATTTACAGGATCAAAGAAGAGCACGATAGGAGCAAACGCTACAAAGCAAGATTAGTTGTCAAAGGTTTTCAGCATAAAGAATGTATTGACTACAATGAAATTTTCTCTCCAATCGTAAAACTGTCTACAATCAGACTGGTGTTGAAAATTGTACATGTAGAGAATTTACATCTTGAGCAGTTAGATGTAAAGACAGCTTTCATTTATGGTGATTTGGAGGAAGAAATCTATATGAGGCAGCCATAAGGCTTCATAGAGGCAGGAAACAAAAACCTGGTATGCAGGTTGAAGAAGAGCTTGTATGGTTTAAAACAAGCTCCTAGATAGTGGTACAAGAAGTTTGATAGCTTCATGAGTAGTAGTGGTTTTACTAGATGCCAAACAGATCATTGTTGCTACATCAAGAGGTTCGACAATAGCTTCATTATTTTATTTTTGTACGTTGATGACATACTCGTTGCAGGCTCAGACATGCAAGAGATTATAAACTTGAAGCAAAAATTGTCGAAACAATTTACTATGAAGGATCTGGACGCTGCAAAGAAGATTCTTGGGATGAGGATTAAGAGAGACACAAAGCCGGGAACTTTGATGTTATCACAGGCTGAGTACATCAACAAAGTACTCTCCAGGTTCAACATGCAAGATGCTAAACCAGTAAGTACACCTTTAGGTGTTCATTTTAGACTCTCCAAAGAACAGTCACCAAAGACGGAGGAAGAAAGTGCACACATAGTGAAGGTGTCGTATGCCTCAACAATTGGAAGTCTGATGTATGCCATGGTTTGTACCAGACCAGATATTGCTCATGCAGTGGGAGCTGTTAGCAGGTACATGAATAATCCGGGAAAGGTACACTGGGAAGCAGTCAAATGGATCCTCAGATATCTACGGGGTACTACAAACAAAGCACTTTGTTTCAAAGGTGGAGATACGATACTGACAGGTTATGTAGATGCTGACTTGGTCGGAAATGTTAACATCAGAATGAGCACTACAGGGTATGTCTATACTCTAGGAGGTACTGCAGTGAGTTGGTGACGCCAGACAGAATAGTGATTATCCTGCAAGCGCTCCAACAGATGATTCACAAGAGAAAATTCGCCCAAAAAAATCCAGAGAAAAAAAGTCTCTAGGGTTTAATAAAATATTATCAAATCAAACAATGCCAAAATCAGTCCACAAGCCGGACTGTTATAGCCAAAAATCGTCTTTATTCGAATTTTTCCAAAAATAGAAAAATCCCGAAAATCACTCTAAATTGAAATTCGAAATAAAATAAGCAATCTCCAAAAAATCCGGCCTAAATTGGATTTAAATTGACTTCCTAATTGACAATCGAAATATTACCATAAATAATAAAAAATATCTAATTCTAGTGATTCGGAGGGGAAAACGGCAGAATTTGAGGTTGAAAAAAGGCCACATGGAGCATAGCTCATGTGGAGAGCGTGCGCGTCGAAAAGAGCTTTCTGGATTGGGGTCTTATGTGCGATTCTGACACCTGTAGCCAAAGTTATGGCCAAAAGACTGAAACATACTCAAAACGACCCCAATGAGGAACATGTCACAATCAATTCCCGCCTTTGCGCTGATCTGCCAATTCATGGTATCTCAGCGCCATCAAGGTGCAATCTGACAGCTCAGCATCATCTGTCTCGGATCCCCCTGCATCAGTTGGGTTTCTCAACTATAGAAGATAGTTGCTCTCTCCACAACTGAAGCAGAATATGTCGTTGTTACGGAAGCCAACAAGGAGATGGTCTGGCTCCAAAGTTTCTTGGAAGAGTTAGGCAAAAAACAATTCGTCTATTCATTCTAGGACGAAGCACATACAATTGAGATATCATTTTTATTCAGTCTCTTCTGGAAGATGGGATTTTGAAACTTGAAAATATTAGTGGAACTCAAAATCCGACAAACATGTTGACAAAGACGGTGACCACTGACAAACTAAAGTTGTGTTCAGCTTCAGTTGACATGCTAGAATAACATGACCAGAAATACTACTGCATTGATCAAGGTGTGAAGAAAGATTAAAATCAGTCTTCAAGTGGGAGATTGTTGAAAGTAAGTCGAAAAAGGGGGAGAGTTTTTTCAACAAATTGGGCAGCAACATGAGCGGCTAGATTATATTGTTGAAAAAAAATATTAGGCACCGAATGATGCATCATTTGTTGAAAATGGTAATGGATAAATCATACATTTAGCCACTGTATTTTTAGGGTAATTACAAGATTAGTCCTTAAGCTTCAACTATAAATACCCTAGTCTATTTAGCTTCAAAATCATCCCAAATCATTTCTTTCTTCCAATACTAGAAAGCTTTCTTGTGAGTAGTGAGTGTTTTGTAAACACCTGTAAATTTTCTCTCTAGTAAAAGATCTGCAGCAGTCCGGAGACGTAGGCACAATTGGCTGAACTCCGTTATCAATTTTGGGTATTATTTTTCCGCTTTTATTTCGCATTCTCACTAATCTGGTTATAGGGAAATTACTCGTACTCGGTTTATTTCCCAACACGTCACACATGCCATATGTACTTGTCCAGTAACAATGGAACATAATTAAGAGGGAAATTCAATTTCACTAAGTTTCAGTAAACAATTCTTACAGTAAATCCCAATAAGAGGTCACCTAATTTTACATAGCATCATACTAAGCTATGCTTTAAACAATTGGTCCTGAACCCTAAAATGGAACGAAATTAAATTTTAATGATAATATGCATAAGGGCGAAGTTATACTCCGTCTTGGAGGTTATTACCCTTTTTTATTGTTAAAAAATATATAAATAAATATTTATTTAAATATTTTAATTTTACAATCTTATTTATTTTTTGTTGTTTACGCTTTTACCATGCTTTGTAAGCTACTAAATCGTACTATTTAATTAATATAACATTATAATTCCTTCTAGGGTTTGGGTGTTATATAACAGGGACAAAGGAAAAGACAGGAAGTGCCAACGTCAGAGGGTATAAATTATTGGAGTATAAGAATATTTAAACAAAAAATGAAAGCAAAATTCGCTGAATCAACTGGGGCTGAGCCGAGATATTTCCTAGCCAATGCTTCCTCTAAGAGCTGCCCCCTACTATCTTCCTTTTCTAGATTTCTTAACACTTTTTTTTATCTCACCTGAATTTTATTTGTAATGATCTACTATTATCTAAACCACCCTGCTACTGAAACTTTCCACTCTTATTCTTCCCCTCTCAAAATCTCTCTGTAAATCTTTATATCTGCAGAAAGGAAAAGGTTAGATTCTCAGTTCTTGAGGGTTTTTTTACCCTTATATATATCGGATTGTGTTGCAGAGTTTTTCTGACGAACAATCCATGGCTAGATGGTGGCTTGGAGAGAATAACCCATCATCATCTCTTCACGAGATTTTGTTTATAATTATACCCTTTCAACACAACAGCTAATACTGTGAAAAAAAAAGGGAGAAATCAAATTAATCTTTCTGGGTTTTTTTTCTTGTTCGTTCGTTCTTTCTTTCCCAGACATGTTTCCAACAGTTATGTCCAATTCCAGTTCTTGGTCGGAGGAAGTTAGTGTTTCTTCTATTACAAGGGTTCAAGACAACCTAGGCAGCTTAAATCCCATTGTTCCAACCAAAGTTAAGAAGAAAAGAAATTTCCCAGGGAACCCAGGTAAAACTTTGTTCGGTTCGAAAACATGTTTTTTGACAGTTAAAAAAAAGCACAATCTGTGTTTAACTGTTTGATGTTGTTGCTGCTGAGTAGACCCTGACGCTGAAGTGATTGCTTTGTCTCCCAAGTCTTTGCTGACGACCAACAGATTCGTGTGCGAGATCTGTAATAAAGGTTTCCAAAGAGATCAAAACCTTCAGCTCCATAGAAGGGGACATAACCTTCCATGGAAACTGAAGCAAAGGAGCAGAGAGATGAAGAAGAAAGCCTATGTTTGCCCCGAGCCTACGTGTGTGCATCACCATCCGTCGAGGGCTTTAGGCGATCTTACCGGCATCAAGAAACACTTTTGCCGGAAACATGGAGAGAAGAGATGGAAGTGTGAGAAATGCTCAAAGTTCTACGCTGTTCAATCTGATTGGAAAGCTCATTCTAAGACTTGTGGAACCAGAGAATATAGATGTGATTGTAGAACCCTTTTCTCAAGGTATGTATTTCATATTTCATAGATACGATTTATTGATCGATTAATTCGTGTTGTTTACGAAATTCAGGTTTTAAACTTTAGACTAAATCTCTTTGGTATTTCGTGGGGAAATCCATTTTTGTTTTGCTTTGTTGCTCCTGTTACACGATAATGGTAAGTCATGCAAGGGAATATATGTGGGAACTTAAATGCATGAAGTCACAGGTTTTTGTGTTGTCGAAGTTGGACACCATTAATACAAATCATCTGTATCTGTCTTTTGGAGACCTAATTCTAAAAGAAATACCTTTTAAATCTGAACCAGATGACAATCTTCATATTATCTGAAAAAAACATGTTTTTTTTCTCTGTTTTTTCTTTTCTTTTTTGTATCTTGTTATCGAGTGGACTGCGGTCTCAAAAACAATGATGATATCCAAAAGAAATGAAGCAGAAGAAATTACTATAATTATTGCTTTTTGGAGTTCACGGTACAATTGATCAGAAATCTTTTACAAAATTTTATTTCATTTTAGCTTGCCATCATTAACTCGCAGAGATCATCATAAGGTAGAGACTGAAGAAATCTGCAAAAATATCTGGGGGGATGATTTTGTTATTTTCCTTTTTTTTCACTATCCATCATGATCAATTAGATCATGTTTGATTGCATATCTTTTGTTACATGCATGAAGCTCTAGTTTAAATATTAATATATATATATAACACTATCCATCACTATTTTACCAAATTCATGAAAATTTAAGTCATTTGTTTGGATGCATTACGTACACATTGATTAACATTTGACCAACAAACATAAAGTTTATTACATTTATGATTTATTCAATGCGCATGCATGATCCTAGGGTTTTGAGTTTTCATGGGTGTTTTCTTCTTTGTGAAAATCTCTAGGAAGGACAGTTTCATAACGCACAGAACATTTTGTGATGCATTGGCTGAAGAAAGTGCAAGGTTTTCAGCTAATCACCCTGCCTCCTCCTCCGTATCTGGTGTCGCCTTCGCCGTGAATCCTCCGATTTTCCCTTTCCAAACTCATATCTCTTTCCAGCCATGGCTGGAACCTACTCAGACCTCTAACCCTAACCCTAATGATAATAATAATCCACTTCATGTCAAGCCTTGGCCTCATAACTTTGTTCCATTCTCCCAAGAACCGGCTCAGCCGCCGCCTCCGAAGCTCGGCATCGTATCATCCTTCCAGAACCTCCATGTCAGCAATAACATTTACTCCAATGTTGCCATGCCGGCCACCGCGCTCCTTCAAAAGGCCGCCACCGTTGGCGCAACTGCTACGCAGATAAACGACGACGAAGGAGGTGGCAACAACAACATGGCTAGCTATGTCTCATCGGATTTTTTCGGTTTCGGCGCCGGAAGCTTGGGCTCATGGCAGAAGAGCAGCGACCATTTCACGAGGGATTTTCTAGGTTTGACCGGAGACAATCACCATCATGCTGGTGCCAATGGGGAAGTTAACTTTAGCATGAACGTGAGAGAGGTTCTAACTTACGCCGGGGGACTGGAGTTGCAGCAGTTTGAGAGAAACCACTCCATGTTGAAACCCCAGGGTTTTGGATTCGCTGAGCCTGCCTCGGAAACATGGGGTGACTGCTAATGGTCAAAAAGGGTTAAATTATGGTTTGATCTCTCTACTATACTTGAATTTGGAATTTAGTCCTTGTATTTTAATTTGAAATAGTTTGCTATTTTTACTTTAATATTATCATTAATTATCTTTAAAAAATAGAATTATTCTGATTAAAATGTTGACATGAATTCTTTACTTACAAACACTCCATACAAATTACGTAGAATAAAAAAATAAAATGTAATGATTAAGTCTCTACTTTAAGCATAGTAGAGGGATCAAAACCAAATTTAGACCACAAAGTAAGTAGTAGATAATATGGCAATATTGTTCTTCTCTATGTTCAGCGAAAAAGAAAGGAGGCAAAGGGGGCATGATAAACTCCATGGAAATATTCAGTCCCTTTAAAAATTTTAAACTATCATATATTTTAAATTTTATTAATGTATTTTTTATTAAAATTTATTTTCGTCTATTAAAATTTTATAGGTATAAATTAACTCCCCTAAAATTTTATAAGTTTAAATTCACCCATACACAAAATCCTAATTCTATCTCTACACGTACTTGTATATAATTTTTCGTAGGAAGTTTAAATTTTAAAAGGTCATATTAGTAATTTAGTAGGTGTAAAATTAAAATTTATAAAAAAAATATGGAATTAAATTATAATAAAATATATAATATAAAAACTTAAAGTATATATAAGCAAAATTTAAAACACCGGTCAGTCTATTCTTAAATATTTTCAAAAGAAAAGAAAAATCAATTTAAGTTTGATTTCCCAAAAAAAAAAGCTAAGAACTTTTCTTCCATACATTTTGTTTAAATTAATTGTCTCCTTGGAGTGGTATTTTTTATTGGTAGCCAAGTTGTTCATCACGAGAAATTTCCTTTTGATTTTGCAGATTTTCTCAGGAAAGTATATTTACTAGCTAGGCTTAGGTGTGTTACTGGGGGACGGTGTTGGAGTTATCATATTTCTAGAAAGAAAGAAAAAGAAAATCCCATGCAAATCATACACGTTTGTACTTCCCAGATTCTCTTTTGATGTTCTTGTCCTTTCTTTTTCGTTACAGCTAACATATACCAGCAGGGTTATATTTTTAAAATGTTAAAAAGAGATTAAACAAATTATCAATTATAAATATAAAAAATATTTAAAATATATATTAATTTAAAGTTTTTAAGTGGGATAACTATTTTTGTCCACTGGATCCATCCGAGTGACAATTTCCCTTGCATATATTTATAATTTTTCTTTACCACTTCTGGCTTTCGTAATTGAGTTGCATGGTATTGAATGGCTATGAGAGGTCCTCTCCTTAGGAGAATATATATTATTTTACATTTTTATACAAATTTACGCATTATATTATTTGTATACATTTTTATCATTATATATTGACTATTTAATAAATAATATATTTTAACAATTTGTACCAAAGAGAGGGGAAGAAGAATTTGTGCTCCTAACAAGTATTGAACCTACCTTTAAGAGAGTGGAAATATCGAGTCAAATATTTTAACCACTTACTCTAAAGATGGTTAAATTTATTAAATAATTTCTTATAAATATGTTTTCAATATGAAATGTATTCTCTTATTTACATTGTATATGTAACATAATCTAATATATATATATGGACGAGTTTATATATTATAAATAGAGTTTATTATTTAACTTTCTTTAGAATTGCACGAATCAAATGATCTCAGTGATTAATAGATTATTATTATCTCTTGAGATCGTAGGTTTAATTGAAAGTCTTTGAATAAATACTATATTGTATTTCTCCTAAATTTATATTTAAAAAAAATTAAAATTCTGTTATTTTGCGTAGTAAAAAAATATTTGTTTGGTATCTTACCAATTAATGATTCAGTTTAAGATATTTTAACAAAATAACTTCACCCTACCCTAAATTATGATTTTTACCCCAACTCATCCAATATAAAATTCTTAACTTTGCCCTCGTAGCCTAAACGTTTTCTAAAAGGATTATTATAAAAATAAGTGTCAGATTACCTCGAAAAACGTTTTGCATATATAATTTTTCGTTTAAATTAAGTGTTTATCGTTTTTATTGGAGCACTTTTAGATGCATGAATCGTAATGATCATTAAATTTAATCTTTTAAGTGATATGTGTCAAGTCCTGATAATTTTAAGAATTTATTTTAAAAAATTTAAAAATAAAAATATTTTTATTAAAAAAAATCCCCGCATGGTCAACCCTCACCTTTTCTTTCCCCATTCTCCAGTTCTCTCTTCCCTCTTTTCTCTTTCCATGATCGTCGGTCGGCTATGGTCGCCACCTCCACCGTCGTTAGGATCGGCGCTGACTCTCGATCAAACCCCTGTTGACATTTCGTCGTAAGCTGTCACCATTTTCTATGGGGAAACGTTCGAAGGTTTCGTCGAATTTTAAGACACCATCGTTGTTTTTCGTCGATTCCAGTCGATCCCGACATTCATATGCCACGCCGTCACCACTATTCGAACCACCATCCAATTCCGTTCAAAACTCATCCTCGCCGACGCTCTATCGATGCTCCTCCGACGTTCAACCATGGTAATAGTTGAAATGAGATATTTTAGTTTTTTTGAGTTTTTTTTATAATTTCATTAAAAGTTTTTTTAAAAATAAATTAAGTTTTTTCAATTTTTTCATTTTTCATTAAAATCAATATTTTTATTATTAAAAAATAAAAAAAATATAACAGTAAACATCTAAAAATATAATAAAAAAATTTATGCATCAAATTTTAATGAAAATTTTTTTAAACATTAAATAATTTAGGTAAAATTTATATATTTATTTATATATTCAGCCTTTCTAAAAAGGTAGATAGGTAGGTACGGCTGCAAAAGAAATGTCAACGATTACAAAAAAAAATGTTGGATACATTCAACCTGCAAAGTTTGAATGATCAGTTCAGCCTCGTCTTTTCTTGTTATTATTTTTGGATTTAGTTTTAGTTAGTCATTTTTTGTGATCCTTCCTCGATTCATTTGTACGTCATCCCATTTTGATTAATTTGATTACTAATCGAATAGAATTAACTATAATCAAATTAATCAAACTTTTTTAACCATTAATTAAATCAAAATTTATTTAAAAATTATTAACCGAACTGATTTTTTTTTTGGTTAATTCAATCAATTTTTGAATTAACCGAATTTTTTAAAAAATTTCTAATTTATATAACAATTGAATATTTTTTAATTCAAAAAAACATGTTACAATTAATTTAAATAATATATAAATTTTTTAATTAATTAATATTGATTTAAGTTTAAAATTTATTAGATCTTAAATTATTAATTAGGTTTTTAATAGTTTAGGCCGAACCTATATGTTATACATAATATATTTAAAATTAAAATTTTATTTCAGTTAATTCCGTTAATTAACCGATTTCAAACTGAATTAACCGTTAACCAAATTCTAAAAAAATTATTAACCATTCTCCGACAGAACTAATTCGGTGGCCGACCAAATTAACTGACTAATTCGATACGGTCGGTTAATTCGGTTAAAACAAAAAAATAAACACCCCTAAACATGTCGTGTACACCCCAAATCCTAAATAAAATTTAAAAGATTTTTTTTTTGATAGCATGGGTTCAAACACTTTTGAAAAATACTTCTGAATTTTTTAAAAAAAATACTTTAATCAGGAGAAAAGGTAAAACTCTGGTGGATCCTGGTTCAATAAATATTATATGGCATATTTCATCAGGGAATCTCACTTTTCCCGCTTTCAGCCATGTCCTGGTTAGGGTCTTTTTCTATGCTTTTCTTTTCCTTTTACCTTGTGCAGCAATTCCCCTCTTTTCCCACCCACCCTCCTTTCAGTAACACTACAAATGAGCAACCTGAAATACACATATAAAGCATCTTTCTACCGTGTCGCTTAAGGCAATAACTGCAAAAGCCCATTCTCATTAATACTTGCTATTTTCACCCATAAATAAATTTTAGAATTTAGCAAAATATAGTCAAAAGAAAGGGATACACGACCATCATGGTATCTGCAATGATCACCACTCACAGTCTTTCCTAATAAACTCATAAAAAGTCCCCAGCATCAATGAATGTCCATTCTAAACAAATTAAATAATGCAGGTCAGGGGAAATCTAGTTGTATATGAGATTCTTAACCTAAAAATGTTGTTGCGCACAAACACACACACACACGTTCTTAAGGCACTTTTTGAGTTTTGTAATGATTTATATTCTACTAAGTTGTTGATGACTATCATGTAAAGGTACTGATTGTGATAGTTTCCGGAATGAAGATGCATCGATTTACTATCCCGGGATCATGGGAACAATTTAGAAGTCTCGTCCAGAACTCGGTTTTGGTACATCAAAGTTCCCTCCTACATATTTATCCAACACATTTTTGAATGCCTGCAATGTAAAATGTATTAAAGCTAAGAATGCAAATTTAGAATTTAGACTATATCGAAGTATGATGCATCATAATTCAGCAAAATTTCCTGTCTGATGTGTGTCTTGTGTGACCATAACCATTGTAAAACTAGAGCAATGAATAGGAAATTTGACCATAAAAATTTTTCTAACAGAAAATCTGCTAGCAGATGACATCTAAAATCTGTGCCATAAACTGATAATTGATAAATACTTCATTTGTTTTGAAGAAAAAAGTTCAAAATGGTCAAAGCATCACCTGACGTGCAAATGACTCTTTCCCGTTTAGAATAGCATCCATCGCTGCAAATTGGTTATCAAATACTCCATAGAAGACCTGGTAAAATTTGTTCCTGAAACCATGAATAAGTACAATAGTTACGCCAGAAACAGTTGCATAGACAAGACCAACATAAGAGATTAACTCTAAGAATAGTTAAAATGTACCGATCATCTTCAGTGTTGTGTTGGTCTATCTCGTCAAATTTCCGTGTAAGGACTTCTGCCCCCACTGGTGAAAGTAAGTGCAGTATTAGAGCTTCCAGAGTTCTGGGGAAATTGTGCTGGAAAGCAATAGAAACAAATGGATAACTATTCCTTCATAAGAAACAAGAATAACATAGAAAATCAGAAAGGTATAATGAAAGAAACGAAAGTAATTTAAACTTTGATAGGTAACCCCTTCATTATGCCATTGGTTTAAGTTCCTTCATGCAGAACCCAATTTTCCCATATTTCGTTTTCAAGTAGTGTTAGAAGAGGACAAAACCCTCACTTGGAGAAGCACCAATCTAGCATGCACCATTAAGATTTAACATAAATTCTTCAATTTTGAAATAAAAATAATAATATTCTTCCAAACTCAACACAATTCAAAAGAGCGTTGACGAAAATTCTAGGCGCATGGTGATAGCATATTAATTCCTTATAAGAGACAGAAAACTCACCGCCATGACAAGAAAAATATCCTTAAAGATGCCTAGCTCAAGGGTCCAAAGAACTTTAGCTACTGGATCTTCTTCTAAATGAAATATTTCGGTTGTTAAGGTTTTATTTTGCTCATTTGTCATATAACACATCAAACCATTTGTCGAATTAGACAAAACTAGTTGATTTTGATCAGAAGCATTAACACGGTCATGAACTAAAGCAACAAGTTCATGAAGAGCCTGGAGAGCACAGGGGCCCAATTCATGCAAAACAACGTGTTGCTCCTGTTCTTTCTTTTTCAAATCATTGTTCTGTCCAGCCTGATCCAAGCTATGGTCAACGTTGCCTGGTGAAAAAAGTTATCAAGTTTAATAATGGGTGCAAACAATCAGTTTCTCAGCATGCTTGTCAGAACCTAACCCTTGTTACATGGAAGGTTTGGTTTATTCCCCTCCTGTCTCCACATAGCCGAAGAATCCTTCAAAAGTACTTGATCCTGTCCTAGTTTCAAAATAAAACAAATAACACATCAGTTGATGGACAAGGAACACAAAAAAGAAAGAAACATCTGAACAAACAGTGATTTTTAGTACACCTCAATACCAAGGCAAGAATACAGTATATAACCGGTAAACATAAGAACAATGTTGACTATTGCATTATCCAGTGCTGCCTAAAGCATCATTTATCATGGTTCTAGTCCATGGTAGCCAAGGATCAATTAACAATGAGTTACCAAATGTTCACTGAAGCTTTTAACTTTTAAAACTTTACGAGATGATTTGATCTATTTGATTAAGAATTTATGTTTTTTTAAGCTTCAAATTAGCAGATGAAGATTTACCTGCCACAAAAAATTTCAAGATTTCAATACAGCTATAAGATTTTAAACCTAAATTCAAAGAAAACAGTTTCTTTTGTTGCAACGAACCATTAAAGCAAAGAAAAAGATCTAAAACCAGAATTCTGGACACAGATGTAATCTCCATAAACTCAAAACCCACAAATTGGATAGAAATAACAAGCCAGAAAAAATGGATTATTAAACAAATGGTTTATCATAGAATGTCAAAATGACCAGACAAGTGTGTCATGCCAAAACATAACAAATAGTATAGCACTGAACATACCATTTCTCTGTCCGTCAATCTTCACATAACAGGTTCATTCCATGAGCAACAGAAATTTAAGTTAGATTACAATACTAATAGCAATTAACAGATTTGCTTTCATGGGGCAAAAGGATAAATTATAAAAGCTAAAATATTAGAAAAGATGATGATTTATTGCTACCTTCTAAGTATTATACGCAGATAATATGCATCCATGTGGTCCGCCAAGCTGGACATTATGCTGGAGCGCCACCAATAATTAACAGCAATAGTCAATTCATCACTATCTACTTGGTGGAACCTGTCCGTGGGAAAAAAAAAGCACACAACCTAAGGAAGTACAAAAGCACTGTAGCCCCTATACAACATATTGCCATCAGGGGAGAGAGAAGAGGAAAAAAAAAGAACTTCTAATTCCCGCTTCATTTGTATTATAAACCAAACTACCAAAGAGGCAATGTGGAACAAAGCTATCAAGGTTACAAGTCAATCTTTACTCAGTAAAATCATAAAAGACACAAAGACACACATTATTAGTTCATCCTTTGTAAACCCTGAAATTCTCCTACACAACTCGACTTTAACCTTGTCTCATCATGATATGCCTCAAAATACATGATTCTTTTGTTTACTGTGGCTTTTATGATTATCTGCTACAATTGTCAACAGAAAAAGTCAACTCAAACAGAATATACAAATATTGACTTGCACCACCAAGCATCTTTGCTTAAACATTTGGTTTTCCTGTCCAAATTAGTAATGGGGTTGTGACCCTAATTCAACATTTCTCTCATGAATAAGGATATTTATTGTGATCAGTGAGATAAATGGGGATGGGTTAGAAGTATTGATAGTCTAAAAAATGAGTTTACATGTTGTCTTTCAATCACAACACATTAAAGTAGGATTAGACAGCTTTGAAACTCTAGGTCACAATGAAGTTTTCAATCTCAGGAGCTGATGTTTTAAGAGATCCACCAACCCGAGTATTGTTGAATGTACAGTCACCCATATTTATTCTTGTCAGGATCACTCTTGCCTTCCGTATTCATTTTAAAAAATCAAAATCAAAATAACTATTGAAAATAGAACTTCAAACTACAATTGCAAGTCTGACAGCTGGGTATTGGCTACCCTCAAAATCAAATCTAAGTGTGCCAAACTGAGAGAAAGAGAATTTAATCCTAGAGAAGTGTAAATTATTTGGAGTGAACTTAAAGGAAGAGGAAATTAAGGATTGGGCAGCTATGATTGGATGTTCAGTGGGCTCTTTTCCCTCAGAATATTTGGGACTCCCTCTAGGTCCACATAGGAACTCCAACATTCTATGGGATCCAGTGGTTCAAAGCTTTAATAAGAGGTTAGCGGGCTGGAAAGGCTCCTCTCTGTCACTGGCAGGCAGGCTAGTTCTAATTAAATCAGTTCTATGCTCACTCCCTATATACTTTTTGTCAATGTTCAAGGTTCCAGCTTCAGTTTACAAGACTCTAAATTCTATCATGTCAAATTTTTTATGGGGTGGTGGTGATGGGAGAAAGAAGATACATTGGGTAAGCTGGTCCGATGTTTGTAAACCAAAAATTGAAGGAGGCTTGGGGGTTCCTAATTTAAAGGTGGTGAATAGGGCACTTTTGGAAAAGTGGGCTTGGAGGTTTGCTATTGAGAGGGAGGCGGTTTGGAGGGAAATGCTCTGCATCAAATATAAATTGGATCCTTCCTTGATACAGTTTGACAGTAAAGTCTCTCCTAAACTTTCTTGGATGTGGAGAGATATGGTGAGAAATCATTATAATGCTGATTCGTTGGGCTATAGTATCAGAGGTAAATATAGCTTTAAAATTGGCAATGGGAGGAACATTCGGTTTTGGCAAGACAATTGGACAATGGATCATCCTTTGATGGTATTGTTCCCTAGAATATTTTCTATGCAGTAAATAAAGAAGGAAGATTATCTCAGTTTGGGAGTTCAGTTCAGGGGGTTGGATTTGGAACGTTCAGTTGAGGAGAGAGTTGAATGACTGGGAATTTGAGCAATGGGCAAATTTGATGGTTGTTATCTCTGATTTTTCTATTTCTGCTGATGCCACTGATGGACTGTTTTGGAAGGGGAATGGGGAAGGGTTTTCACTGTGAAATCATGTGTCAATCTATCTTATTCGGGTTCTCCCGATTCAGAGGAAGCTAAATTTTGGAAGTCTAATGTTTGGAGGGGTCTGTTGCCTCCAAGAGTTGAGACTTTTCTTTGGCAAGTTATCTTAAAGAAGTTGGCGGTCAAGACAGCTCTGGTTAAGAGAGGTGTTCAGGGCATAAATGATACTTTGTGTTCTTTCTGTAATCTTGAAGAAGAGTCTTCATCGCATTTATTTTTTTCCTGTTCGGTTGTTTGGCCAATTTGGATGAAATTCTTGGGCTATTGGAATTTTCAGTCGGTTTTTCATGCAGATGCTAAAAGATTCCTATTGGCTTGGAATGACTTGAAGACCAACTCTCTTATCTGCCCATTTATTCCTGGAGCTGTTCTATGGACAATTTGGAAGACCAGGAATTTTATAGTGTTTGAAGGAGGGAAGCTTGATCGAGCAGAGATTTTCTTTCTAGCTAGGTGCAGGCTTGCTTCATGGTTTCTAGCTAAGGAAACTCATGTTACTATTTCCAAGGATGATATTATTGCTGACCCGTCCATAGTGGATTCCTACTCGTCCCATTCTAATCGGGTTTCAACCGTGTTTCCTTGGTCCCCTCCTCCAAAAGGGTTTGTTAAACTTAATGTGGATGCGGCTACCTCGAGTGATTGGAAGAGGAGTGGCTTAGGTGGTATTTTGAAAGACATGTCTGGTTCGATTCTTGGCTCCTTCAAAGAGCCTGTTGGTCCGGGGCCCCCAACTTTAATGGAATTGAAGGCTATCCTAAAGGGTTTAGATTTTTTTGAATCTATTCGTCATAGGGTTAAAGATAGATTGATTATTGAGAGTGATAGTCAGGTGGCAGTTGGCTGGATTAAGGATGTGGTCTCTTGTCCTGTTGTTTATGTTCAAATAGTTAAAGACATTATTCAAAAGCTTAGTGTTTTTGAAGGTTTTATTAGTTGGGTTAGTAGGACAGCCAATATAGAGGCGGATGTCCTAGCTAAGGCGGGTATTGGTTGAATTATGCTCTGTTAAGGGCTGTTTCTTTCTGGTTTTGTATCTCTTGAGGGAGGTTGGTTTGTATTACTTTGTTATATTTGAGTTTAATGAATCCTAGGGCACTCCTTTCCTCCTTGTGTGGATTAAGGAACTATTTTTAAGTTCCGTTAATCACCAAGGGGGTTTTGTTGAGGCCTTTTATTCCTATCAAAAAAAAAAAGACCTTAAGGGAAGCCTGCAGAAACATTTTTTTTCATAAAATAAGAGCTTAACCTTACCAGCCTTCAGGAATGAAAAGTGCATCTCCTGCATGAAGAATAACCTTCTGAGAGTACTCCATGGAACATTGTGCTCTTGGATGAATTGAAAAATCAGGGTTTTCGAGAGAAACAGAACTGCCAAGAGGTCCAATCCCACCCACCCCCCAAAAAATATATATATAAATAAGACGCACCAGAGCAAAGAAAATGTAAAAATATCAAATGCTTGAACATGCTAAGAATGTAAATTTGAAAGTCAATCATGTTACCATCCAAGCGTTCCTTTTCAATAATCAGAGTTTTTCAAATGAATAAAATAAAGCAAAATTAGATTCTTGATGTAGACACACAAAATAGCATACCTATGGTTTGAAGCCTCCCCATATATAGGCATGGGATATAGCATAGGACTTGCAGAAGGGGGCCACAAAACAACTGCAAGGCCATATAGTCCATCAGCAAACCAAAAATTGACTCTGATATTACTCAGATAATAGAGGCATGGATGAATATTCTTATCAACAAACAATGGAAAGGAAATAGAGAAGGACGATCTCAACTTGTGAAGGAAAAAAGGACCATTCATTTAGGGGTATTGGGTCTAGTATTTCTTAAAAAATAAACAAACCATAAGTACGACAATGAAACTCAAACACAAGCACATGGGCAAGATTCCTTATTTGGTCATCTAACATGACTGAGAAGTAAAATTCTGAGATCAGTTTATGGATTGCAAGGCCTCTTCATGATTAGAAATAAGAAGGCTCTGATAAAAATAGCACTTGAATGCAAATACCAGCAATGGTGAATCATACAGAGATATGAAGAAGGATAACTAACATAAGGGGAATAAGAAGATCAAGGGCATCATGATAAAATAATATTAAAACAAAGAAAATAGTTGCCAAGAATAAAGTCACTCCCCCTGGTTACGGAATAATTAAATAATGCTCTTTCCAGTTCCAACCAAAAATAAATATATGGAAATCAATAAATTCATCTTGCCAATGACTTCCATGACACATGAAAAATTCAAGAAAAAAAGTACCAGTATGCATGAGGAAAAAGATTTGTATGCTTTTTATATAATTCAAAAATAAAATAGAAAATTACAGCAGTCCTATATCCAGAGTTGATATTTGCTGGGCAATACAAGTTTATGAGGGTTACAACACATGTCATACTTTGGTGAAAACTATGATTCTACAGATGACAAATAAGAACATCCATCTTTGGAAAGCTAGCCTAGAGAATCAAAATAACAAAGAAATCTACATATTTAATTGGTGACAACAGAAGATTCACCTTGTTTTCTTCCAGTGACTATACATAGAAGATTGTGGTGAGGGTCATAATGAGCGCTTGATCTCGCTTGGGCAATGTTCATCCACAAATTAATAGAAGATAGATTTTTTCCCTCCAATATTGCAGGCTGTCCAAATCAAGCAATTGCAATCAGAGTTTTCATGCATTACTAGTTCTTCTTTAGAGAGCTAACTACTAAGAAGAAGTAATGGCGGAAGGAAATATGCTAACCAATTGGATGTCCTCCAGTAGAGTTTCCAATTGAACTCTCTCTTCATTCTCAGCCTTTATAATTGGGATCTGAATCAGAAATGCCAAAATTCAACATTGCATTAATGTTTGAACAGAAAATTGAAAATGAAAGATAAGCAGGAAAAGTTAAAATCTATCTGGCCTCTTGAGACAAAGAATGTCAGGCGATATCTGCAATCACAGAACTCTTGAGTAGCAACCTGTGCTAGGTAGATTTGTTGTGGAGTGGCATCTACAGATGGTGAAGATCCCAACTCTGTGTCAGATTCTCCAAGTTGATGTCCTTCTAAATTCGAACTAAAGCTACAAGAATTATCAACATTTTGCCTATGACGTTTACAAAAGCAAATAAAAGTAGAAAATGGTAATGGAACCTGTAAACAAATGCAAAAAACAAACGGATCATGGTTCTCGCATTCATCCAAGAGTGTAAATGCATCTCCTCAACGTACAAAGAACATGAGTTAGTGAATTACCCTCTCATGTCTTCTAAGATCACCATAAAAAACTGGCGCAGTTTGAGATAACATAGCCTCCACCATGAATGACCCTACCCGTTCCTAAATTAAATTCCATAACCAAGAAAGATAGTAAAATAAATACTTAAATTGAATATAATAAATTGTGCAACTCCACTAATAAAAATTTATTACTAAGAACCAATAACCCAACATGTTTATCATGGTAATTGAAGCGCTCTTGCTTATTAATTAAATAATTGAATAGACTGATCACAGATGCAAATAAAAAAAAGGGTAGAATTACAGCTACTTTCTAGATTTGAAACTTACTGCACAATTATGCCCTTCAATATTTTATCCAAAACTATTATTCACTTCAAAAACACCATACATTTTCCTAGAAACCTAACAGCTTACAATATTTTGATTAAAAAGTGAGCGTAAGAATCTAGCAATTATAAACCTCTAAATAGTTGAGGCCTCCATTATAAGGATTCCATTTGGAAACAGCTTTCCAGTCCTTAACGCATCCAACGAACACCTTCGAAAAACGAAAATTGAATCAATGAACTAAGATTAAAGCAAACACCACCTCATAAATTAGCAAAAGGAAAAACAAAAAAAAGTTCGGTCCAATTTTTCTAGAGCAACAAACAGAAAAGCAAAAAAGGGATGAGATAACAGAAAAATACGGCGGGAATGTTTCGAGATTCAGTCTGAGAGGCAAACTGTGTAGCTGATGGAAGTTGATCGAATCTTTGGAGTCGTACAGAGTCTTCCATTATTATTAAAATCTTTTCACCTCGAATAAGTTCGTAGTTTCGGCCTTCGGATTTTACTTGTGCGACCTATGTGCCGCTGGAAGGCAGAGGACCGTGTGAGACGCAAGGCTTTGGATCTAAATGGGCCTAATCTACATTCTCTCGAGTCTCGAGCTTCATTCCTCCGCCTTATAAAAATCTCGGTTTGTTTTGGCCCAATACCCTAGGCGGGTAAAATATTTAGGGTATTGGGCCTACCCTAACTTTATTTAGTAAAATATGGTATTGGATACAATCTAAAAGGAATCCATAGGATATTATTTTTGAATGGTCCACTCGTAGTGGGAACAAATGGACAATTATTTTAATGGCGTTATAATGACTCGTGATGAGTCTATTAAAAAAATTAAAAATAAAATTTATAAAATCAAATAAAAAATATTTGATTGAATGTAACTCATCACGTCGAGGTGACGAGTTCCTTTGAATTCAAAATAAACTAGTCGTTACCTAACAGTTGCTTAACGGGCAAACGGGCAACAATGGTCACTTGAAACTCGTCACCTCGAGGTGAAGTGACGAGTTCGGTCGGGGATAATTAAAAAAAATTAAAGAAAAATCAATTTATTCAAATTTTACAAAATACAAAGTAAATTAATTGTAGAAAATAATTTTTTACATGAAAATTACAAATAAAATTTATATATGTCTTCTAAGTTCTTGACGATGTCGCGGAGTAGTTGAATGATAATGTCGTAGGGGTCATCGAGTAAGCGGGGGTCGTAGGCCTTGATCGTCGCCGTCGTCTTGCCGAGGATGTGTACCCAACACACTCTGTGATCCACCTTTGAAATACGATGATGAATTTATGACATTTGATGTCATCATCGTCATATCTGCTTCGACTTGGCTTCTACTTTGTTGACCATATATGATATGGTGTTAGTCACCCATAAGCACATGCTCTGTCGAAGATGTTTGAGTGTACTGCTGTGTATCCCATGAACCTCAAAATAATCCTTTCAAGTCTCAACTGAAGTGTGAAATGGAGGAAATAAACTGAAACTAGCCTGAGATGCTAATAATACTCTTCAGCCGCAGATGTTGAAGTGGAAGACGACAATGACGGTGCTTTCTTCTTGGACTTTGACTTGGTGCATGCGGCCTGATGATGTTGCCATTCTACCCTCTCTTCCGGTGTCGTGAGATATTGTTTGTCATTTTGTTCGTAAACTCAGAGATAGTGAGAATGGTCGAAATCTAAGTCCAGCGGTGTGATGTCCTGACGATGGGGGAGCAATAGTTCATACTGATTCCATAGGTCAATGTAGTAAGTGTGTCGTGATGACCGATTTTCATTATGTTTCCTGTGCGTATCGATTGTATGGAGCGCGTCCATATCAACCTCCATATCAGTTACGTGACACTCAATAATCGCTTAGTGCAATAACGATGTCATGACACATCATAAGTGGGACCCCTCAATAAATCGCCTATGTAAGACATGCTGGATCTCCTCGTCGACATACGAAAGCCAAGAAAACTCTAAATATTAAATATCAAAAAGTATATATAGAGTTAAAAAGATTCAAAAATAATAATAATTGTGTATGTCATACCGCAAAACCGATGATGTCGATCATCATCTGTATGTCTTGTGCAATGGCACCCGTCAACTTCGTCTTTGATATCTTATGACGCCATCTAAAATATTTAAAAATAAAAAATTATAAATAAATAAATAAATAAATTTATGAAATAAAAAAAGGTTAAATAAATAAAGTTAAACAATTAACTTATAGCTAGCGGAAACTCGACCGAGGCATTTGTAATTGGCTTAAAAAATGGGAAGCGATACCAAGCCCAGGACTGTAGCAGTATCAGACAGCATGCTACATAGGTTTTTCGACCCGACGTTACAATTGCAGCCTTGCAAAGCTCCCGGTACAAAAAGACTAGAATCGTCGAGCCCCAACTGGTATTACGGCACACAACGAAGTCTTCCTAAATTTTCAAATAATGAGTGTGCACTAGATTACCGGATTTATCCTGTAATAATATCCCTCATATCACTTGGAAAATAAATGCTCGGAACGCAAAAACAACCTCTGCCTCGGTAGACTCACACGTGACTTGGAATTCAGACTCTAACCACGTTATAATTACCTAATAGCCCCTCACAACTTCGGATGGTGACCATTTTCCCATAACTTGGAAGTCCAACGTCGAGGGATCATCCACGTTCTACCTCACCACGAGGGCTTCATTTATCGGAACATGGAGTTGGTAAGCGATGTCTTCCAAAGTAATCGTCGCCTCACCACTCAGGAAATGGAACACATGCATCTCGGGGGGCCAACGTTGATCAGATCCTTGATCAACACCGGGTACACCTTGAAGCCACGTAAAACTATAGCCGAAAATATACCGGATTGATGCAGATATGTCATCATCAGCTGATGTGACTCTCTGATTGTCATCCCCGACTATGAATATTCCATTTGTCGTCTAACCTACGTTGGATCGACAAAACATGGACGTTATCCAGATACAACATATATTATTGGGTTGTCATTTTTCGAGATTTTCGCACAATATATGTTTTTTTTTTTCAATTTCAAATTTTGGTAAAAAATAAAACCCAAAACCCTTATTTATAGCCTTACGACTAGCTTTTTAAAATGCATGGTCGAGCTCGTCACCTCTACGTGACGAGTTATATCGAATAATTTTTTATTTGATTTTATAAATTTTATTTTTTTAATTTTAAAAAAATATATTTTTAATGAACTTGTCACCTTGGCGTGACGAGTCATTATAACATTATTAAAATAATGGTTCACATGGGACCCATTATGTGTTGACCATTAAAAAAATAATATTCCATGAAACTTGTCACCTCGAGATGACGAGTTCTTTTTGGACTATATCAAATTCCGTATTTTGCTAAATAAAGTTAGGGTAGACCCAATACTCTAAATATTCTACCCACCTGGGGTATTGGGCAAAAAAACCCCAAGAATCTCTATTCTAGAATGAATAAATTTATATTTGTGCTTGTTTATTTATTTTTGAAAATATTTATATTTAATTTATATTCATTTAAATTTTTAATATCATGTTCATGTTCTTTTGTTTTATTTTTAAGTTGTTCGCATTCAATTCATTTAGCATTTGCGAATAAATTCATTTATATGTATAGATAAATGATGAAATTATGTCATTAGTCTTAAGCTTCTAGACTTTACAATTTAGACTATAAAGTTTAATGTCTCATTTAGTCTTTATCTTCATCAATATAAATAAAAGAAAAAGAGAATTGAATAAAGGGGTCGATAAACAAGTTTGTTCGTGAACATAACTAAACAAAACACACCACTATTTATGTTCGTTCATTTATTAAGAAATATTAAATTTTTATTTAGATTAATAAATGAACTTGTATAAATGTTCATGAATAGTTTATTAAACGCTTTATTCATTTATATTCATTCTTATTAATAAGGATAAAATAAATCACTTAATTATAATTTTGATAATAATTAAATTATTTAAAAATTTATAATATCATCACTAATTAAAATATTATTATAATATATTTTTTCTAACGATTTAAAGTGATAATATTTATTCATAATTTTATTTAGTAAAATGGTTTCAATCCTTGATTTTATTATTAAACTTAAAATGGTTTTCGATAACAATAACAATGATCATGCGAGTGCAGTCTTATCCCACGCTGGGTGTTGTCTTCTCATGCACTTCATCTCTAATGCCAACTCCTTTAGCTTATTTCCACACTTACAATTGCTCTTCAATTTCGGCCCATCCCCATATGTTAATCCAAACACAAATGAACCATCCTCTCAATATTCCAACTTTTCCTCGTAATTCCATCCAAACCAATACCTTGAAGGATATTTGTCTTCGAGGAAACCTCAAGGAAGCATTTCAGTCACTCACAGTCTCATTCAATGATCACCCAGACGAGACTTATGGAGCAGTTCTTGATCTTTGTGCTCACAGGAAAGCTCTTCCTCAAGGGCTACAGATTCACGCCCACATGATAAAGTCTTGCTCCGTGCCCGAATCCGTGTTTTTAGGGACTAAGCTCGTGCTTATGTATGGGAAATGCGGGTCAGTTGAGAATGCTGAGAAAGTGTTTGATAAAATGGGTCAACGAAGTTCTTTTACTTGGAATGCTATGATTGGGGCTTATGTTTCAAATGGGAAGCCTTTTGAAGTTCTTGAAACATATAAAGAGATGCGGGTTTTGGGTGTTTCTTTTGATGCATATAGCTTTCCTTTTCTACTTAAAGCTAGTGGTTGGCTTAAAAATCTCTATTTAGGAGCTGAAATTCATGGCCTGGCTGTCAAGTTTGGGTATGAATCTGTTGTTTGTGTTGTCAATTCTTTATTTGCTATGTATTCGAAATGTAACGATATTTGTGGAGCAAGGAGATTATTCGGGAGAATGGTTCAAAAAGATGATGTAGTAGTTTCATGGAATTCTATAATTTCAGCATACTCTTCAAGTGGAAAATCTAGGGAAGCATTGGAACTTTTCAGGGAAATGCAAAAGGCTGGTCTTGACTCAAATACTTATACCGTCGTTGCTTCTCTTCAAGCTTGTGAGGATTATTCCTTTAGGAAATTAGGTAAGGAGATACATGCTGCTGTGTTGAAATCATCTCAGCTTCTCGATGTTCATGTTGCTGGTGCTTTGATTGCCATGTACGTCAGGTGTTGTAATATGAGTGAAGCTGTAAGAACTTTTAACGAATTGGTCGAAAAAGATAAAGTAGCCTGGAATTCTCTGCTTACAGGGTTTATCCATAATGGCATGTACAGTGAAGCTTTGCATTTCTTCCATGATTTTCGGAATGCTGTTGAAAAACCTGACCAGGTTACAGTGATAAGCATCCTACTAGCTTGTGGGCGATTGAGATTCTTATTGAATGGTATGGAATTGCATGCTTATGCAATGAAAAAGGGGTTTGATTTAGATTTGCAGGTTGGAAATACACTTATAGATATGTATGCAAAGTGTAGTTGTGTGAACTACATGGGCTATGCTTTTAATAGGATTCCCGACAAAGATTTAATTTCTTGGACTACCGTTATTGCTGGCTATGCTCAAAACAATTATGCTTTATAGGCTTTCGAATTGTTTCAAGAAGTGCAATTAGTTGGTATTGATGTTGATCCCATGATGATAGGTAGTGCATTGCTGGCTTGTAGTGAACTGGCATGTGTGTCCCAAGTGAAAGAAATTCATGGTTGCATGATAAGAAGAGGTTTGTCTGATATTGTGCTACAAAACATGATCATTGATGTATATGGAAAATGTGGAAACATAGATTGTGCTGGGCGAACATTTGAGTTGGTCAAGTTTAAGGATGTTGTGTCTTGGACAAGCATGATTCTTATGTCCACAATGGGCTTGCTAATGAAGCTCTTGAAGTGTTCCTGATTCTATAGCATTCAAGAGCGCACTCTCTGCTGTTTCCAGTTTGTCTGCCTTGAAGTATGGGAAAGAAATCCACGGCTTTATTATCAGGCAATACGTCATTCTCGAAGGATCCATTGCCAGCTCTCTTGTGGATATGTATTCTCGTTGCGGAATGGTAGAGAGTGCATACAAGATATTTAAATCTCTCCAAAGCAAAGATTTAGTCCTGTGGACAAGTATGATAAACGCATATGGAACGCATGGCTATGGAAAAGTAGCCATTAATTTATTCAATAAAATGAAGGAAAACCTCACTCCAGATCATATAGCTTTTTTATCAGTTCTATATGCTTGCAGTCATTCAGGACTGATTGACGAAGGTAGACAATTTTTCCAGATCATGAAATATGAATATCAATTGGAACCACGGCCAGAGCACTATGCTTGTTTGGTTGATCTCCTTGGTCGGGCTAATTGCTTAGAAGAGGCATATGAATTTGTGAAAAGAATGCAGATGGCACCTACTGCTGAAATTTGGTGTGCACTCCTTCGGGCTTGTCAAGTACACTCAAATCAAGAACTAAGAGAAATTGCATCCCGGAAACTTTTGGCGTTAAATCCTGAGAATCCCGGACATTATGTGCTCATTTATAATGTCTTTGCGGAAGAAGGAAGATGTAAAGATGCTGAAAAAATTAGAACTAGAATGAAGGAGAGAGGCCTGAAGAAAAGTCCTGGATGTAGTTGGATTGAGGTAGAGAACCGGATTCATACTTTCTTGGCAAGGGACAAGGCTCATCCTGAGAGTCAACAGATAACCAAAAAATTGGATCAAATCAAGCAAAAATTAGAGAAGGAAGGAGGTTATGTGCCTCAAACAAAGTTTGTTTTGCACAATGTGGAAGAAAAGGAGAGTTGAGATGCTGTATGAGCACAGTGAGCGATTGGCCATTGCATATGGTTTGCTCAAGAGTGCTGAGGGAACCCCCATCCGGATTACAAAGAATCTTCGCGTCTGTGGTGATTGCCATACTTTCTGTAAGCTAGTTTCAAAATTCTTCAGTCGTGAACTTGTTGTGAGGGATGCAAATAGATTTCACCATTTTGAGGATGGGATTTTTTCCTGTGGGGATTTTTGGTGAATGTTACATCCAATTCTTTGTATCAGATCCAATTCTTTGAATCAGACTTTTCATCGTCCTACCTGCTGCAGGTATTGGAAGCCACCCGCAGTTGATCAAGAAATGTTCCTTTATGTTATCCCTTCTGGTTCAATTCTGCTAAGAGTGAATAAAATATCATCATTCCCCAGTGGCAGTGACCAAACTGGAAGCTTGAGGTGCCAAGCTGCTATTAAGATTGCCAATCAATGATTCAATTGTGAAAAAAAAACTAAAGCAGGGGTTGAATCTGTAACCATATCGATTCCAGTTTTTGTTCATGCATTGGCTGATTCATTATTGTTTTTATGATTTTAATGACTGGAAAATGAACTAATATTGGTAGTAAATATCCTGTCCTGTTTGCTACTTGTTTTCAAAAAGAATCGCCATGGCAGAGGTGGTCTTAGAAGTTATGAATCTCATAATATTTGATTTTCGAGATCATTTTGAAAATAAAATCGTAAAGTCTAATGAGTTTAGGAGATGATAAATGTAGGTTACTGTGGACCATGATTTGAATCGAAATTCGAGAAGTTGAGAATCTTTGACAAAATGAGCTACCTATTATAATTTATAGCAGGTTCCCAGTTTCATGTCTTGAAGTGGGAAGATCACACCTCTAGAACAAGTGTGGAGAAGAAGGTGTCCAGCTGAGGAAGCTTCGCCAGCAGCCACTTCAACATTATGCCAAATATATTAATGTATATAACTATATATATGTATGTATCAGTTTTACTTATCTCTAGCGAGTCTAGTCGGCTGAAAGAATACTTTGTGCTCTTGGGTCTCGGTTCTTACACCTTTCCTTTCTGTTTTGTCTCCGTTTAGATACCAATGACAAAGGGGGTGCTCAAGCTAATGCTCTCAATACATCTTCATTTAACAAATGGTTACTACTACAGGTAATTTCTCTCTCAACCCTACATTTTTTTCTCAAATATATTTTTTTTATAAGAGTTTTCTCAAATATTTTGAAGTACAAGCAGAGAAACATCTGTTGGAACAGAGTTCTCGGTTATGTCTGTTAAAGCAACAAAAGCTATGTTAATTAGAGGATCATTTTAGGTAATTTGTCGGTAGAGGATTGCGGTTTTGGCCAGGGAACTTCATTACCAGATTTCAAATGCGTGATGGTTGAATAATAAAAGACATTCTAGGTAGATACATGAAAGGGTAGTTTATTTTTATGAGAATTAAGTACAAATAGTAGCACAAATGATACTGTTTCAAAACTTCTATGAAGGAATAAGCCATACCAAATCCTTACAAAAGAATAAGCTAACAACCGGCATGTAGCTAGAAAAATCCTGGGTGAAGTTAGAGCAAACCCCAAAAAGTTAGATCGAATATATATATATGTATGTAAATAAGGAGTTAGTGGCTCTCAAAACATAAGAAATCTAGAATCATGATCTCATTACGTTGTTTGTCATCTGTTCGGCATGTCAGTGGAGTGATTACGAACTTCGATCTTTATTCTTTCGGAACCTTACCTTATTGCACTTGCAGTTCCATGCCTGTAGGATGAATGTTTCTTGCGGCAGATGGCTTGCTTAACATTTGTGAGATAACTGAAGAAGGGTTTGTCTGAAACGGGTATGAGCTTCACAAACCATGCAATTGGCCATGAGAAAGCTGCAAGTAGGACACAAACTCCCCACTGCCATAGTTCCAATCTCTCTGTATCAGCGAATTTCTTTAAAAATTCCACCATAACCACCTGAAGAATTATGGTTATCCCCACAATTCCCATGAACAACTTGTTCTGAAGAATGCCTTGGAAAACGTTTTGCTTCTCCATTTTCCTTGCGTTGAACTCATTGAAAACTTGACAGAGAACGAAAGTGTTGAAAATCAGTGTGTCATTTACCCTCGCATGCACGTTGAATATAGACTCACCTCTAAATTGTAAGATCAATAGAATAACTATCTGGTACAGTGCTTGGGCTAAAAGATTCCTCCACATAATATTGGTAATGAGAGGCTCAGTTCGACCGACAGGTGGCTTCGTCATTAGCTCCTTTGTTGGCCTATCTGTTGCAAGGGCTAGAGCACCAAGTGTGTCCATGATGAGGTTTACCCACAGCAATTGAACTGCTGTCAGGGGAACCTCCCCGGCAGAAACTGCTGCAATGAAGTTAATTACAAGAGCTGCAACATTTACTGTAAGTTGGAATTGAATAAACTTCTGTATGTTGTTATAAACGCATCTTCCCCATCTTAGAACCGTGGCAACTGAGCTAAAATTATCATCCAATATGACAATGTCCGAGCTCTCCTTGGCTACCTCAGTGCCTTGAATGCCCATCGAAAGTCCAATGTCGGCTTCTTTTAGCGCGAGAGCATCATTAGTACCATCCCCTGTGACTGCAACCACTTCACCTTTCTGTTTCAAGCACTGTACCATCAGAAGCTTGTCAAATGGAGAAGACCTTGCCATCACCTTGATCTTATCTAGCTTCTCCATTCTCTCTTCAGGTGTATAGTTTCTGAATTGAATACCTTCTATGGCTTCTCCACTTTCTTCATTGTAATCTGGTCCTAGGATTCCACATTCTGTAGCTATAGCTTTTGCTGTGAAAATATTGTCTCCGGTAATCATTTTGATGTCCACCCCTGCAGATTGGCAAGCTTCCACGGCTTTCTTCACCCCTGGGCGACATGGATCCTTCAAACCAACTATCCCCAGCAAGGTTAAACCATCTTCTGTGATTCTTTGATGTGTCTTTCCGCTATCATCATCATCATGTTCCATCTCTTCTCGTGAGACTTGCTTGTGGGCAAAAGCAATGCATCGTAGGCTACTGGCTGCCATGCCTTGGATTATTGTTTCAATTCTGCTTCTTTGGTATTCGTCCATGGACCTTATGACCCCATTGGTCTCATAATATTGTGAGCACATGGACACAATAATCTCTGCAGCTCCTTTCCAGTGTACATTAGTAGTTTCGTCAGCTTTTCTCCTTATTGAAACCCCGCTTCGCTTTTTCTCTGAGTTGAAGGTTTCGACATGAAGAATGCTGTATTTTTGCTTCAATTTTTCCATATCCAGCCCCAAACCTAAGACAGCCCAAGAGAGAATTGCCTTCTCTGTTGGACTGCCAGAAAACTCTGGTATGGAGCCGGGGATGGGTTTGCAGACACTACCAGTAGTGTTCAAACCGACACCTTGGTATAATAATTCAAGAACAGTCGGGTCAATGATGTTGGAACGATCTTCCTCGATGGACTCTTGGCCGAGCCAAAACTGGGTTACTTTCATCTGATTTAGTGTCAAGGTTCCCGTTTTGTCCGTACAAATAACTGTAGCTGAGCCCATCGTTTCGCAAGCTGAAAGTTTCCTAACCATTGCCTGATCAGCCATCATTCTTTTCATGGAGTAAGCAAGTGTAAGAGTGACAGCCAATGGTAAACCTTCCGGGATTGCAACGACCACAATAGTTACGGCAGCCGAAACTATACGAACAACACCGTTCAAGATATCGTCTACTTTGGTCTTTCTACCAATGTATTCCGTTCTCCCTTCGTCATCTTTCGTATTCCCGGTGAAATAACGGATTAATAGGACTACAAGGACTAGAAAGGCAACCGCAAGACCTACCTTTCCGATAGAAGAGGTTAGTTTGTCGAGTCGTTCTTGTAGCGGTGTTCTTTCGTTTTATCACTGGTAATCGAGCTCATCATTTCACCCCATGTTGTTTCCATTCCCACGGATGCTACAAGCATCTGACCATATCCATCTGCCACTTTTGAGCCAGAGAAAAGGAAAGGGTTCCTGGTGGCATCTACTTCCACATGGTCACTCTCTCCTGTCATGCTCGATTCATCCACTTGCAGCGAATATCCGTCCAAGAACATCCCATCTGCTGGAATTTGATCTCCGATTTTCAGGAAGACAACATCTCCGACAACGAGATCGAATATCGATATTTGTTGACGGCGGCCACCTCTGACAACTTCAACTTTGATGTTGTTACTTATTTTCGATAGTTTGTCGAATTGAGTCTCCTGTCTGAAGTTACTCAGTGCAGAGACAACGATCACAAGAAAGACGGCAACGAAAATGCTTCCGCCTTCGTACCAACCCTCTGTCGCGCCATGCTCTTTGATACCAAACCCAAGAGAAAGAGCAGCACATACCAGAAGGATAAGGATTGTGGTGTCCTTAAAAGCATCCACGACGAAGTACCATAACCCCTTCGGAGGCGGCTTGTGGTAAGTATTGGCACCGAACGTCTCCTGTCTTTTTTAACCTCTCGGTCGTCATCTTGGATTCCCTTTTCAGGATTCGTGCCAAGAGCAGCAGCCACACCCTCGACTCCTCCAAGCTGGCGAAGAGAACCCAAGTCTTTTTCTTTCACGGTCTCCACGAGTCTCTTCCGATCAATTTTCGGAGCAAAGGAAGAAGACGAATATTTTTCACCCCAATGCTGAGAGCTCGATGGTTCAATATCAAGCGCGACGTACGGATGCAGATCGGATAGGATCGAGGGTTGTTGGCCGCCTCTTTTCGATATGATCTCCTTGGCAAGAGAAAGCATCACCCGTACCGAATATATCGATGCATAGGCAATGCGCCAACGCTTCTGAGCTGTGGTGAAGCTGGAGGCTGTGACCGAGAGAAGTAACGTCCCGCAATCATACAGTTTGTTATCGTCACCACTGGACATGGTCGATCGTTGCAGGGTTTTCTCACCAGCTAGGAAAATGTTTGGAGTTGTGTTTGAAAAGAGAGAATGAAACTTCTTTTCAACTACAAACGGGCGACGCCTTATTTATAATTGGCATCGGAAGGTTTTGGTCAACAAACCGCCTCTGCACTTGCAGCATGTTACTGACCAGGTTCGGCCATAAAAGTCATTCTACAACCATAATGCTTAGAAGTACCGTATAGATCCTTGTACCATAGTGTGGAATGCACTCTAGTCCCTGTATTTTTGTTGTAGTTAAAAGGTATTAATTTTATGCAATAGACTCGATTAAATGATGTGTATTAGTTCAGAAAATGTTGTGATGTTTTTAAGTAGAGAAAATAACCTCAGTGACTGAAAATTCTTTATAATATACGATTTTGATCAACTTTTTTTTTGATTTGCCAAAATGACCAACAAAATCGCAATGCGATCTCTAAATCGCAACGCGATCTCCAGTATCGCAAATCAGTTTTCAGATTCGCAACGTGATTTTGACTATCGCAATGCGAATATGTAAATCGCAACGCGATTCTGACTATCGCAAAGCGATAATACAAAATCGCAATGCGATTTTCAAAGCGCGCGTATTTTATTTTCAAATTCCAAACACGAATATTAATATATCCCGTAATCGTAACTCTTAACTTAAAACCCTAAATTACGATTCAGTCTCATCTCTATCTCTCTCTACGGCGACATCCGTCCCTATCTCCGACGAAACCCGTCCCTATCTCCGGCGAAATCTGTCCATCTCCATCTGTCAGAGCCACCCTCACAATCATTAAAAATCAGAAATGGAAAATCAACCAAATCAACCACCGAGTGTTAGTTTTTTTAATTATTTTTATTTTAAAATTTTTGCATTATTATTAGGTTTTTCATATTAAAATTGATGATAAGTTTACTGGTAATTTCAATAACAGATTAACCATTTCACTTAGATTGCTTATTAAATTCATTCAATTGTTGCCAATACTGCTAAACTGTTTAGTCTTTAACCCTGTAAAGTTAGTATTTGTCTTTGTTTTGTCTTTTGGTTGAAGTAATGCAATTCATTCAAGTTTCAATTTTAGACGATGACTATTTGAAACCGAGGATCGCAACGCGAAATGAAAATCGCAACGACAAAATCGCAGCGCGATTTTAGTTTCGCGTTGCGATTTTCTCGTTACGATAGTCATTTTCGTGTTGCGATTTTAAGTTTCAGAAACTACTCTTCTTCTGCAAATTGAAACGTGAATGAATTGCATTACTTCAACCAAAAAACAAAGACAAATACGAAATTCACAGTGTTACAAATTTAAGTTTGAAGAATAAACTACTACTACTCTTTATGTTTATTATTGTTTTTGGTATATCTTCACAGTGAAGTTTTTGGTATATCTAACTTGGTATGTTTATTGTTTTTGTAAAACTTTTTTCGGCTCAATTGACCTTAAGGAATAAAATAAGCCTAGTCACTACAATTGCGTCGAAGCTTTCACTTGTACAAAGAAAATTGTTTGAGGATACTTGCTTTGGGCCATGGCTGAAAGTACAACACCCGGGTGGAGATGCTATGTTGACCTATTTGTAACTTCAAACCATGACTAGTGATCTACCCGAGAGTATAAAACGTGGTAATGAAGAGATATGGTTTCATTTTTCACCGGCGTATACGTGTTTTGGGCGGGAGGAGTTTTGCTTAATCACTGGTCTACGCTTCGGACACGATGATGTAGGTCGATACACTAGTCATATTACCCGCCCATCATGGTTATCCCGGGTTTTTCCTGAGCTGTCAATGGAGAAGCCGAATTTACACGTCGATGTTGTCCGAGTATACCTTTTAGTACTTTTGCATGCCGGCTTTTTAGGCAGAGAGGCCAGACAACCTATTCCTAAGGACCTAATATTATTGGTAGATAACCTAAATGCATGAAACTTGTTTCCGTGGGGTTCGTATCTATGGAAAGCTACATGGAATAAGTTGTCGTCTGCCTTTGATGACCGCAAAAGTTTGTGTGGCGATGGTTCCAAATACACTTTGTCAGACTTTATTTGGGTCTTTAAGGTAAGAATTTCTATATAATGTTTCCAAAATTATAATTAATTATTTAACAATTACTAATGTTTGTGTATTATATTGTTTGTAGATTTGGATATTTGAGGTTTTTCCCGACATGCAGACATATACATTAAAAACTTCAAATGATATTCATAGAGTTATTTCTTAGAAGAGGAAACATCGGCTGTTGATTTGGGAAGAGTTATTACGGTATACGACAATAAATGATGTAAGTTAACACAAATACTACCATATATAAACAAGTTATTACTAGTACACGTTTAACTTTATTTGAGCTTTTATATTGTTAGGATGTCAACACTCCATTACAGAGGCTGACACCCACGGAGGTTGAGCTTGCCATTGATTGGTGGCAAGCTAGCAAGCATTTTTTTGATGGCACAGATGATTAGCAACCTCCACTTCGAGAGCCATCACCTCACCCAGAGCCATCACCTGATCGACCACACTATACACCTTTACAACGAGAGCCATCACATATTTCGTCACATCATCGAGCCTCTTCTCCACCATCACCTCATGATACGCGACCGGAAAAGATGTCACGACATTTATCTCCCTGTTCTCCACCTCCACGGGATGAGTTAGGGGAGTTACGTGATGAGGTCAATGTATTGCGTGAGGAGGTCGATACTTTACGTGATGACAATGGTGCATGGCGTGATGAGGTATCTACTTTACGTGGTGAGGTAGCGGCTCTACGTGAGATGATAGCATCGTTGCAGAATGAGGTCCATACTCTATGCAACGAGGTTAGTTTAAGATTTTTCATATTTAACTTTATTTACTCGTAATTTCACTTAGGTTAACCATTTCACTTAGATTGCTTAGTAAATTCATTCGGTTGCTGCCAATACTGCTAAACAGTTCTAAAATAACCCTGTGAAGTTAGTATTTGTCTTTGTTTTGTCTTTTGGTTGAAGTAATGCAATCCATTCAAGTTTTAATTTGCAGAAGAAGAATAGTCGCAACACGAAACTTAAAATCGCAACGCGAAAATGACTATCGCAACGCGGAAATGACTATCGCAACGCGAATTTGACTATCGCAATGCGAAATAAAAATCGCAACGTGAAAATCGCAATGCGAAAATGAAAATCGCAATGCGAAAATGAAAATCGCAACGCGAATTTAGTTTCGTGTTGCGATTTTTATTTCGCATTGCAATTATCTTGTTGCGATAGTCAAATTCGCGTTGCGATAGTCAAATTCGCGTTGCAATAGTCAAATTCGCGTTACGATTTTAAGTTTTGTGTTGCGATTTGAAGTTTCAGAAACTATTCTTTTTCTGCAAATTGAAACTTGAATGGATTGCATTAGTTCAACCAAAAGACAAAGACAAATATTAACTTCACAGTGTTGCAAATTTAAGTTTCAAGAATAAACTACTACTCTTTATATTGTCCTTGAACATGCACTAAACCTATATGTTGTCATTTTAAATGTTTATATAAGTGTTTACTTCTGGAATGTTATCTGATGCATTTTGTGAACTATGATAGAATAATGACTTGGGTGAATACCGTGAAAGTTTGAAACATATTTGTCTTTGTTTTTACTGTTTAATATCATGTATGTTTATTTACTGATTTATGTATTAATAAATTATTTTTAGCGGCCCGATAAGATGGATGCTTTACGTCAGATTTTTCTTGCACGTCGGGGTTCACGTATCAGACGGCGTGCACGTGCCGTTACGTCTCCGTTCACACCAATAGTGCGAAGACTCCGTAAGAAGAAGCCCGACTCACCTGTCATCGTTCAAGAGGCCTCTCCTATCGTTTAAGAGGCCCCTATCATCCCTCAAGAGTCCCCTCCCATCGTTGAAGAGACCCTTGTCATCGTTGAAGAGATCCATCCCATCGTTCAACATTCCGATTCACACGGAGTAATATGTTGAATTATTGAGAAACCCTCTTACGTGCCGGACATGATGGATGACTATTGGCTTTCGTATGAGTTACGAGCCAGTATCATTCCGACAGATGAAGTGGAGAGGAGAAAACTACCGGAAACAATTATGGATAATACCCTTTGGGCTAAGACCGCAATTGATTTTTATCTACATGAGCAGGGCCAGGGGTGTTACGCTGACATATACAAACTCAACGATGATATACATTTGTTGATTGATCGGTCTTGGTGGGGTGTGTTATTAGGGGTTGAAGACAAATGCTATTTCGATGGGGGGGTAAGTCTTATATTTTTATTATATTTCATTTTGATTTTTTTTTAAATTTATGTAATTCACTAATATATGTCTTTTTTTGTAAAACAACATATTGATGCATAGGTTTCACGACTTCTAATGATAAGGAAAATGAGGAAAAATAAAAAAAATACGCGATATACAATTATGCCGGCGTCTTTTCACATAGTTCACTTGAAGAATCAACGACATGAATCATATGTGTTAGCTAATGGACAAGTTAAACTTTATCCTGCATGGTAGAAGGTCGATAAGGTTAGTCTTTATTTTTTAAATATTTTAAAGGTGTTCATAAATAAGTGCGCAATTGAATTATTACTTATGATTGCAGGTGTTTATCCATGTTTTGGAACGTACTCATTGGCTTCTCGTCGAGCTTCAGCTCCCATCCCTGAAGACAATAGTATATGACAGCATGATAAATTATATATTATTGTCTGATTTGAGAGATATTATTAAGGGATGGAGCTCTCATTTGGCTAAATTCTTTGATGCGATTAATTATTGGACTTATTCTGGAAACAAGAAGCCAAAGAAGTTCAATGTTACAGTTATCAGAGAGGAGACCGCGCCACAACAAACGCAGGAAGCCAGAGGGGATTGTGGTCCTCTCGTATGCATGTGCTTGGAGCGTTTGACGACAGGAAATACACAGTTTCTACCTCCCACCGATAGAGATAGAGGCGCAGTAGACTTGTGGTTTCGGTATTTTATGGCTAGAGCGATATATGCGAGACGCTGCCTACCTGCATCTGCGTTATGAAAGTGTCCATAAACAATTTGTAAGTCAAATGCAAGTGTTGTTAAGTACCTAGAATTCAATAATAATTTGTTGTTTGTTGGTTTTAGATGTGTAGAAAGTGTTGTTTGAGCAAATGTTTGGTTTCTGCAGGTTAATCCTGAAGTGAGCTGCGTGAAATTGATGTATGGGTGCATAAACAGCTGTCTGGGGTACACTTTTTTTGATTGTTTAATTGATTCTTAAAAGTATGATTTGTTTAATTGATGAGGAAAATAAGAATTATTAGCATTTTTTGCTTGTTTAATTGATTTGTAAAAGTTGATTTTTAATTGATGTGTAAATAATTCTTATTTGTGCTTATTTAATTGATTGAAATGTAAAAGTTGATTTGTTGATTTCAATCTGCATCATATTGAAGGCAAAAGACCTGTTGAAGGTACACTTTCGCAACGCTAAACTCAAAATCGTAATGCGAAATCCAAAATCGCAACGCGAAAGTCAATTCGCGTTGCGATAGTCTAATACGATTTGCGATTTTCTTGTTGCGATAGTCAAATTCGCGTTGCGATAGTCAAATTCGAGTTGCGATAGTCAAATTTGCGATATTCAAATGAATGTGTAATAAGTGATAACAACTGAACATATCATAGCAATGTTCAAACTCAAGTTACTAATACATGCCTAACTGAAAATGTTAAAAGTTTACATATAAAATACACATAATAGTCAAATTTGCGTTGCAATATTCAAATGAATGTGTAATAAGTGATAACAACTGAACAGATCATAGCCATGTTCAAACTCAAGTTACTAATACATGTCTAACTGAAAATGTTAAAAGTTTACACATAAAATAAACATAATACAACGTTTGCATTTAAAAATCACCTAAGTTAATAGCACCAAAAGGTAAAGCCGGTTGTGATTGGGATTTTGATTTTAATTGCGATTTTGATTGCCTTTTTCTTGACACCATATGAGCTTTGGATTTTGATGAGGATCCATATTTTGGTAGAGGAAAAGATGATTGTGATGGCACTGGTGATCCACATGTCAACCTTGTATGACCACTTTCCTTGCATCGACTACATGTCGATCTCTTTTTCTCTTCACCCTTAGACGGTATACGATCGTGACTTTTTGGTCTGCCAGGTAGCCTTCTGTCCATGGCTGGTGGCAAAACTATTTGTAAGTCATCTGGTATGTCCCACTTAGAAGGATGTGGAATAGGATAAATAATCTCGGCATAAGTCTATCGATATACTTATGTAATGTAGCAATCCATAACGTATGCGCTTGAATCATCTTGGTTTAGATGAAAAGTAACTTTTATAACATGGCCACACGGATAACCAGATGTTTTCCATTTCATACAACTACACGTCTTTGCATTTAGATCGACAAGCCCATTTAAGTTATTATCCAGTACTTCAAACAAAGTGTTTGAACATGGTTTAACTCTCCATGACGTTGACTTCACAGCACGTTTCGTTATCTTTTTTTCAGTCCATGGTGTAACACGATGTTCCAATATTCCTGCAAATTTAAATAAATAATACTTAGTAAAATATATGATAAGTTACGAATTTAAAGAAATAATACCTGCATGGTTTCTTTTCTTGTAGTACCACTGTTGAATAGAGGCTCGAAAAAACTCCATTAACATAGTAATGGGTAATTTCCGGGAATAATGACTTAGAGCGTTGATTGATTATGCACTATTAGACGTCATGAAACCATATATTGCTCCAAGTTGATGTACTCTTGACCATCTTTCAAACCCGACATCTTCTAGTGTTTGAGCACACTGAGGCAAAACGTCTTAAACAATTTATATGCTTATTAAAATCCCCTTCCCGATAAGCTTTTACAGCCTTCCAGTATGTTCATTTATGATTTTTTATACCAACAGACCTTGATTTTAGATTTCTATACAAATGAACACCACAAAGTCCATGAAAAACATCTGGGAAACACATTCTAACAGCGTTGTCAATTGAGTTTGCCCTATCGGATATGATTGTCAGATTGCTAATAGGACCTATGTAATCCCTAAGATGCACCATAAACCATGTCCATGAATCAGAGGTTTTAGATTTGCCAACCCCGTAAGCTATTGGCAGTATCCCATTGTTAGCATCCATGGCTACTGCTAATAAGTTTACTCCAATGTATCGACCTTTTAAATGTGCTCCGTCAACTATAATAACTGGGCGCATGCAAGTAATAAACGAACGAATCTACAAAATCATATACACAAGAAATATAATCATTTAAATGTGAAATACATGTAACTAACAAAAATGAGTCAACAAAATTATATTGATTTACTAACCGCAGCACCAATGGCGATAAAAAGCAACTCAAAGCGTCCATCTCTATCTATTTTGATATAAGTTACCGGCCCATGATTTTTCAGCTTTAAATTGTGACAATAAGCCGGCAGTTGGACAAACGATGCTTCTGGCGACCCCCTCAACAATTCCAATGCATAACATTTGGCTCTCTAAGCTTGAGAATATGATATACTAATCTTGAACCGAGCATTCATGTCAGTCATAATTTCATGTCCCCAATATACCCTGCCATTCAAAAACATTAACTCAGCCAGAAAACCACCCAACACCTTTTTGTTTGTCTGTCTATGGTGAGGAAAAACTTGGGTTCTTGAACATGTATGTTTATCAATAAAAGTCCTAACTTGAAACATTTCGCAATCTTTTATCCTCTTTGCAATCATACGCCACATACAGTTTTTGTCAATCATACACCTTGTTTCGAAACGATCTTTGCTTGATTTGTTAACTTTTAGTTGATAGCCATCTTCCACACATTTCGTATACAAAGCTATCTTCAAGTCTTCCATTGTATCAAAACAATCATCTTTCTTGATACGAATAATTTTTGTGTAACAATCAACTGTTATCTTTATCAACTCTTCTTCCGGTATCTAAAGTAATTCATGCATATTCCAGTTATACTCCCGTGGCATTTTCTTCGGGGACTTTTCTTCGGGGATTTCTTATTCTTCTTTTTCTTCTTCAGGGTTATATGAATTACAGAATGGATGTTCAACATGTTCATTCACAGTCGTAACTTCCTCCTCATTATCATCAACAACATCTTCCTCGGCAGCGGCTGTTTCATCATCAAAATTCGGGTATTGACCAAGATCAAATTTCGAATACTGACTAGTACTCACAATTTTTTCTGTTGGCTCATCACCAAAATTTGGTGCTGAAAGTTGATTGAGATTTGGATTAGGGAAAGGTTATGGGTTTTGAGATTGTGTTTGGTATTGGAAATGTGGTGAAACAAAATTTGCTTGGTGATGAAATTGTGGTGGAACCATTAAATTTTGAGCACCATAAACTGGGGTTGAAAAACTTAATTGATTACTACCCGCTACTGACCCAACTTCACTATTTCTAGGTTCGACAACATACAATGTAACATTATCTTGCGAAACACTAATGTAAGCAATGACTCGTTCAACATCTTCATAACAAATAAACTTTACCTTTTCTCTGATAAGATAGCCTAAATCCACTTAAGGGCTCTAAATTCAATTTATTTGCAACACGTAATATTAGAGTTTCATAAGTTAACTTTTTTAATGACAGTTTTAGTTGAAGATTCATGGGTAAAGACATATATTGTAAAACACCATGAACATTCTCCCATGACCCTCCAAAACATAAATTTATCCAAACATGATCAACATTAGATGATTTCATTATTGTAAATTAATTTACTAAACAAACGAGCTGCGAAACTAAAACCTGTTGCCGGATGGGGAAGGATGTCGTTGGATATAGGAACGGATGTCGCCGGAGAGAGTGATAGATGGAGTTGGAATGAGTTACGATTTAGGGATTTAGGTTATGAGTTACTGTTGCTGCGTAGTTATATACCCAAAACATTTGTGTTGCGAAACTAAAACCTGTTGCGAATTTGAAATGCAGCGTTGCGACAGTCAGAATCGCGTTGCGATAGTCAGAATCGAGAATCGAGTTGAGATTATGTATTATCGCGTTGCGATTTACATATTCGCATTGCGATTTTCTAAAATCGTAACGCGAATTTGGAAAATCGCAATGCGATAGTCAAAATCGCGTTGCGAATCTGGAAACTGATTTGCGATACTGGAGATCGCGTTGCGATTTAGAGATCGTATTACGATTTTGTTGGTCATTTTGGCAAATCGAAAAAAAGTTGGTCAAAATCGTATATTATAAGGAATTTTCGGTCACTGGGGTTATTTTCTCTTTTAAGTATTGTGGCATGTTGACTTTATTTTGTGTAACTTAAATCAAACCATTGCATTTAATCATATGATTAAATAAATAATTTCTTTCCAAATACTGCAGAAAATATCATTTTACTCTTTTTTTGTATAGTAACAATTTTACTCATTTTCAATACTCGATCAAAACATACTCAGCACATAAGGCCTATATTGTAATTTTACCAAGAAAATGCTATTAAATTTCCATTTTTATATATATCATTAGGCAGCAGTGACGGACGGTAATGGGATAAGAGCAGAAATAAACTGACGAGGATGTTAGGGTGTGGTTCATCTTTAAAAATTTTAAATCTTTATATAATTTAAGTTTTTATATTATTTTACTGATAATTTAATTCCGCATCCATAAAATTTTATAACTTTATACCTCTAAAATTTTATAATTATGTGCTCTTAAATTTTTAATATGATTTGTTATCATATTTTTTGTCCGTATTTAGATTAACAGGAACACAACTCAAAATAAAAATCAAAGAAGTGGCAATATTGAACATGAAGACCAACATATAAAGACAGACGCATTATTCAATGTTAGGGCGTGAATTTAAACTTAAGAGATAAACTAAATTTTAAGTGAACAAATTAAAATTTTAGAGGGTGATATAGATTTTCAATAGAAAATATAAAAAAAATATATATATATAATAATTTTAAATTTTTAAAAAGGCGACGCCAGTTCGGACATAAATTAGTGCGAAATCTACCGTACGAATTTCACACTTTGTTTTATTCTTGAACCAGGGAAATGATTAAGCAATATTGGCTATTGCTACTTGTGCTTGGTTGGATGATCTTTCATTCATGTGGCCAACCCAACACCAACAGCAAAACCAGAAAGTGGTACGCACTTTCGTATGTCCTCTGATAATAATAGTACCAACCTAAACTCCATCCCACTTAATGCTGACTCTTTTAATTACGTGCGGGAAAAGGCAGAAAATTATATACACGCGTTACATTTTCAGAGGGTACTGGGTTCATAATATGCTTTTAGAAAAAAAATTCAAGCAATTGCTTGTGTACCATATGGATTTCAGTCATTTTCTGGAGCCGACATTGTTGAAAAACCTACGAAACGTCCCCGAATTTTGGGATATTTTAGCAAGAAGGCCTTGATTTTTATGCTATATCTCTCTCTCTCTCTCAATATATTTACCTGTAAAATACATAGGAAATATTTAAATGGTTTAAAAATTATAAAATAGTAAAACGAATTGAATGATTAAAAAATCATTTGAGTAAAGTTTGACGACCTTCTATGTACTTTACCCACAATAACACAGTAAGAGATGACGCATGGCCGGTTTGGCTTTTAGCCCTGGGTTCTGATAATACAGGACAAATAAACTACTTGAAATTTGTTTGTGTAGAGAAAATAGATTTATATGGTTTGTTTATTGATTTGATTCAGTGCATTTATGAAAATAGCTTGGACTACTAAAATGGACAGGTTTTATGCCACGTAAGACAACTTGAGCCTCAGAAAAATTTGGCCAAATGTTTCTAGATATCATTTAAATTAAAAAAAATGATATTTTTTAAAAAAAATTACTTATATTATATTAACCAATTTATTCGAAGGTAAAAACTTTAAGCCATAAATAAATTGATAGAAGAGCAGAGAAAGCAACGATTATTTAAATGGACACCAGTGGCCACGGCATCTACACGGACTCCGCTGATATGTTGAGAGCCGAAGGTGAGCAGAAATTACGAGTTAAAGTGAGTTGCAATTTGTAAGGAATCATATTCTGAGACATGTGATCCACCCACCATAATCTTTCACGATCTTCTTGTCACGATTGGTATGGGGAACAACTCTTAAACAGTCATTTTCGTACCTATCTTTTGCCCAACTAAACTTTGCATCCCAACTCCCTCTAACCAATAATTGGTCTAACTATGGTTTTAGTCCCTCTTAAGATTGTAAGTACGGTTTTAGTCTAACGATTCGACTCGAACACGTAAGATTATTAAATAAAAAAATCGTCACTTCAACGGTTAAGGGATTAAAATCAGAATTAGACCCAATTTCTTAACGAGGTGGAATTTCTTATACTATTGGCGTGTGTTTCTAACAAGTAGCGACTGGACTTGGTATGGTTAAGTTTTTAATCAGGCTTAATACTAAAATAAATTTCTAAATTATATCGTTTTTTTCTAAATAGGTTCTTAAACTATTTTTTGACTCATCTAGAATGTTACAAATGTTGCCCATTTAGGTGTCTGGGCCTTCAACGACGTTAATTTTTCCCGTTAAGTGACACATATAATATTTCGGTGATTTTGAAAATTATTTTTTAAATAAAATAATGATTATTATATTTATAAAAAACTAATTTCTCTTAAATTATAAAATAACCCCCAAATCCCTAAAATATTCAAATCCTAATATTAACCCACCACCACCGCCTTTTCCGGCTACAACAACCGTCGTCGACGTAACACCTACCATCGTCCTAGTCATACGCTGTCGAAGTTACCGTCAATTGGTCGTCAGAATCGTGTGGGATCACGATTTCAACCTAAGGCTTGCATAGTATAAAACATCAATTCATTGTTAATCGACCGTCGATCGATCATTATTTCATAAGGGTTTTGGTTGGCGGGGGAGAGGAGGTCAGGTAGAGTTTCGTTGATGGAAAAAGGCAGCGGCTGGTGTAGGTTTAGGGGTTGAAATGAATGTTTTCAAAGTTTTGGGTTTATTTCAAATTTTGTATTTTCTTTTTTTTAATATATAACTTTAATTTTAAATAAAAAAATTTAAATTTACCATAACATGACACATGTCACTTAACGGGAAAATTAACACCGTTGATGGCTCAGACATCTAAATGGGTAACATTTGTAACGTTACACACCCGAATTAATAAAAAATAGTTCAGACACCTATTAAAAAAGGGTATAATTTAGACACTTATTTTAATATTAAGAATTTTAACAACAAATCCCTTAGGGTGCGTTTGGTTCACAGAATGTAAGATTACCAGAGAGAATAAAAGATTATCAAGGAATAGGATTACTAGGAATGTTGTATTTTGTGTTTGGTTGGTTTAGCAGGAATGTAAGATTACCGTGATTGGTTAAATGAGTAAAAGATTATTGGAATGTATATTTGACCAAATTGTTCTTATTATATATTTATTTTTTTAACAAGTTGAAAAATATTTATATATTTTCTTTAAAAACTTTAAATTCATAAAATTTATATAATTTTTTTACAAAATTGAAAATATAAAAAAATTTAATGAAAGGGTAAAATTTTATTTTAACCCCTGAACTTCATATAAAATTTTAATTATAGATTTTTTTTGTAAATCTAAAATAGTTTAAAGATAAAATTTTAATTTAACCTTCGTAGAATTTTTATTATTCAATAACAGAAGAAGAATATTTTTTAGGGGAAAATTTAAGGGCATTTTAATCCAAAACGCCGATAATCTAACAATACCTAAGGGAAAGGGTAATGACATTCCCAGTAATATACCCAAAAAAATCTACTATTGGTAATAAAACATTACAAAGAATGAGATTCCAATCAATCAAACGATAAGATAAAATATGAATTTCATTCTTACAGGAATCTCACATTCTCCTAATCAAATAGCCCTTACGGAATGAGGCAGGTAAGTCCAAAATGCGTTGGGCGTTGTGGACTTTGCCTTTAACGTCGTGGAAAGGGTAATGGTTTGACCCCCACACAACCACCCTGCTGAAATAGTTGAAACTGAGACTCAAACGAGGTTTCCTCGTTAGTTCTGGTGCGCCGAATTTGTTGAGCGATGAGCAAAGACAATGACGTCTGATGGCGATGATAACATATTTATTAAATAATGAATGGACAATTTCCTTGCAGTTTCCACTTACGTAGTGCTTTCAAGCCACTGCCGACTATCAATTGTCGTGTGGTGTGCGTATCTGCCGTGCGTGGTGACGGGCTTATTTTCTACTTTTCTTTTCCAAGGGGTAAAACCAATTTTTTAAGATTGTATTTTCGTAATTTTTAGCTGGGGTAAATTATATGTTTAGTATCTAAACTATTAATTTTAGTATTTAATTTTTTTTACAAAAATCAAAATGATACATAAAATTTAGTTTTTATTTTATTTTAGTATCCCGTTCAAAATTTAAAGTTAAGTTTTAGAAAATTTTGAAATTTTAGGTACTAAAACATACTAAAATTAATAGTTTAGGTACTAAACGCGTTAAGTTTTTAACTGTAGTGTATTAAAATGAAACAAAAACTAAACGTTAAGTATGATTTTAATTTTTTTTAACATTTAGGTATTAAAATAGACCAAAACCGATAATTTAAATACTAAATGCATAATTTACCCTTTTTAATTGCACAGGGATTTAAGGTATTATCTCTTCGTAATTTTATTAGTTTATAAACAACATCTATAAATTTTATAGTTGTAATTACTTAAATTCAATCATTAAAAAACAATATTTTATTTTATTACTGAATTCATTTAATATATTCAAATTTACGAAATTTGAATTCTAATTACTTTGTAAATAAAACAAAAATAAGTTGAGAGAACATTTTTTATAATATATTTCTAGAATGTCTAGTCCGAATCGAATCAACTTTCGTCGCTTTAGATTTGTTTGGTTCTTTAATTTTTTAATTTTTGAAAACCTATTTGGGTTAATTGTATGCTTAATAGGAAAATAAGTGCACAAAATGGTGCCTAAGTTTTTCTCGGTCAATTTAGGTGTTTAAAGCTATAAACGTTATCACTTTAGGTGTTTCGACCATAACGACCGTTAAAATATTTTTTTTAAGTGAACATGTCATATTTATATAATTTTAAAATTTTTATTTAAAATAAATAATTATAATTATACTTTTTAAAAAAAGTTCAAAATTTTTGAAAATGTTTTAAAAAAAAACTCAAAACTTTAAAAACCTTAATTTTGATCCCTAAAACTATGTTGGTCGCCGGCCTTTACCATCATCTAACCTCCACCAGACGACCAATTTCCCGATGGAAAGCCACCAGAACAAGAGCCAATGAACCACAAATGGCTGGCGAATCACACAACCCGACGAAGAACAAAGTTACAAATTGTGAAACACACGATTCCAACGGTAGATTGACGACATGGATGACAACGTCTGACTATGAAGTGGCAAGGATGACGTCGACATTGGTGGCCTTGGTCAGTAAGGGAGGTAAGATAGGGGTTAAGGTTAGAGATTTGGGATGTTTCGAGGATTTAGCTTTTTTTGTAATTTAAAGTTTTTAACTAACATTTTCAAAATTATTTGAATGCGGCATGTGTCACTTAACAAACTTTTTTAATAACTATTACAGTCGAGTCACTTAAAATGACAACGTTTATAACGTTACACACCTGAAATGTCGGGGGGGGAATTACACACCACTTTGAGAAAAAGGATATAGTTTACACAAATTTTTTTATATTAAGCTTTACTTGTATAACAAACTTAGGTGCCTACAAAAATATATATATTTTTTTAAATCTAACAAATGCATTTGCCCCATTTGAGTTTTATCGACATAAAAATAGTAATAAACAAATGATCGAGAATGGTTGCGTGATCATCTCTTGTGAGCTTCTTGCAATGTATTCAATTGAAAGTCGCCCTTTTTGGCTAGCCACCATGTACCGTTCATACTTATGGAGTACTAAATAGGAAATATCAAAATTTTAGAAAATACTTTTTTATATGACAAGTGGATCTAAATCTAATTTTAGAGGATTTTTTTGTGTGCCGTTCATGTTTATTGGAGTCCTCAAAGTGAGACCTTAAAAAAGAGGAATTCTTAAATGTGAAATTCGGGTACATAGGAGATGGTTAATACGAAAGAGTAAATTTTATATTGGTTAAATATTGAATTTTTAAATGTTTAAAATATTTTTTTTGAAATTTATATTTACGAAGTAATTAAAAACTAGATAATACATGCGATTTTTTTTCGAGCAATATGGTCTCCCCTCCTTTTACAACTCTTTCCATGCTTCTATTATTCTCTCTCTAGGAAAAAAAAGAGTGATCTTATTGAGTTCCATCTTCGTGATTAAGTGTATGGTTTTGAAAAATTTTAAAGTATTATAATAAAACGATGGTTGTTAACTTTTAGGTCCTGATTCTAGCATGTTGAATGTCAAGGGTGTTTGAGTATTTATTGTAAATGGATTGTGAATAGTTCGAATAAATATTACATTGTAATCAACCTTAAACTAAAAAAAAAGTATTATATTAATTTTGAAAGCGACATCTATTTTAAAATTTATTATATATCATTTTATTTATTATATTTCAATTTATTATTATTATATATCTTTTAATTTATTATAAAAAATAAAGAAAAATATTATATTAAGATATTTTTTTAATTTGTGGGCTATGGACGGACGCCAGTGGTAGATCCAGAAATTAAAAAATAAGGGTTCAAAAGTTTTAATACTCTTTTTTTAATAAAATGGGTATGCAAAATTTCTTATTTTCTTCTCATTGCCTGTATTGAACTATTTTTAATAATAAGTATGCATTTAGCCCCTAGGGAGCCAAGTGCATCCGTCTCTAATGGGCGCCCCTCTTGCCTTGGCTCAAGGCGGCCCAGACTCTAGGAGAGGAAGGAGATTACGGTCTATAACTCATAATCTAAGAAAATATAAGAGAATAAAGATGAACGCTTTGTCAAATCGATTAAATATATATAGTTTAGAATATAAGTAGAGCAGCAGAGGATGTATTCCCCCGAACTTTATATGATTGGATGATGAAATGATGATGTTTGACCATATATAATGAAATGGAAAAAAAGATAAGAAGCGAGCTTAACTTGAGAAGCATAATCCATAACGCAAAACAACATCATGGTCATCCACGACAAGGGCAAAAGCTAAAAGGTAGAGAGGCCGGCGTTGCATTATTTCGACTTTTCTTGGCGGCAATGGATAGTGAATAAATCTTTGGTTAATGCTAATTCCGTTGATTGATGGTAAGGTTAAGATTATTTTTGTTGTTATAATCATTCATATTTGATTTATTAGTTGATTAATTTAAATTGATTATTTAAAAAAAGTACAAAAAAAATCAGAAAAAATACAAAAAAATAGTATGCTTATTTATTTAATTTCAATGTATTTAATATATCTTGTAATTTAATCTACTTGAATTTAAATAAAAATTACAAAAAATCAGAAAAATCAGAAAAAATACAAAAAAAAATTAGTATGTTTATTTATCTAATTTCAATGCATTTTTATCTATCTTGCAATTTAATCTACTTGAATTTAAAAAAAAATCAGAAAAATTACAAAAAAAAATGTAACGCAATCCACAATGAAGATGCACATTGGCGATGGGCTGGAGAAAAGTACTACCTCCAAAGTGGAGATATTCTCCAAACTGAAGCAGAGTTGGAGATGCCCTAAGGCGTTTTGTTAAGTTTTTTAAAAGTTATAAAATAATTCCCGACCATTCACATGTTTCAAAGTTATGTACTCTTTAGTCTTTGTACATTTCAAAATTATTTATTTTTCATTTTTAAAAAATTAATTATTTAATTTAAAATTATAATTTAATTATTAATACCGTTAATTTTTATTATTTTTTTATAAGAATAATTGTAAACTCATATCATTGATAGCAAGAAAATAAATTCAACATATGATCACTTAACTATTCGAAAGGTTTGATTGGTCACTCAACCATTAGAATACTCATTTTAAACAACAAAATTAAGGAGTTTTAAATTTTAATTACTTAGTCGTCAGTAAGTAAAGAAATGTGGTATAATGTTGCTTCAAAGTATATAAACTGCATAATATAAAAAGAAATTCTTAATGTTTGATTAAATAATTATTTTAATTAATATTTTTTATTTGAAATTTTAATCCTTAAAAGTTTATTTTAGAGCAAAAAATCATAACATTTGATTAAATATTTGATTTTCATTTTAGGACAATAAAACCCTATTTAAACTATTGATTATTTGTTGATAAATTATTTTTATCAATAGAGTGGCTTTTATATTAAAATAAAATGTCAAGGCAAAGAACAGAGTCAAATTTTTTTTTTGGTTTTAAAAAGTTTTAGGTTAGAGTTCAGAGAGGAAGATAGTTGAGATTTAATATTTGAGAATTTATAAATTGTCCACCAAGAGTAACGATGGTAAGATTCGAACTTAACTTTACAAGTTCAAATTCCTGAATCCTAACTATCTTTGCAACACTTGTTAGCAGAGTCAAAGACTATTTTATTAAATGTTAGGGGCATTTGTTGTCATTAATCGGGTACATGAAACCAAACTTGAAAATGAAACCCAGATTAAAGGAGGTGAATTTCCTGAAGAGGTTGGTTTTATTTAAGAAGTGCAGAAACGCCCTTAATAGTCTAACATAAGCATATATAAATCAAAGGAAATGTATCCAACTTGGAAGGGCAGCAGAGTTACATTCTCTCTTTAGATTGGTTGACCCTCCGGTACAATTTGATCTTTGAGCCACATGTAGATCGGAACGAGTACATAATATGCTGCTGCCATGGTACCCAACATAAAGCGGAAGAGGAATGTAATCAGATTTACCGGCTTCGCTACGTCCTCTGCCTTCGGTCCGAGCTGCAAAAGAAACGAATGATTAAAATCAAAATCCAAAAGATGACAGCTTTCACATTAGTTCCATGAAAATTCATATTCATCAGTCAGTGCAAGATGCAGAGAGGATATGTATGCCATGACTCGATGTTGACAGTATAGTAAATATATATCGGAGACTTAACGGCTCGGAGATAATACCAAGATGGTTCTCTATGATTCAATGTCAGTGGACACAAATCTGTAAAGTTGATTAATTGTGGACCAAATAAATCATTTCCATCCGTGTTAGAGCTCTTCTTTATGTTCCATTAATCAAGTATCATCTAAAAATGTATGCACCTAATAGACTAAATGTGACGAGATAATCCCATAGACCGACGAAATCGGTTCAATACTTTGATAGTTCGAAGACTAACACTCCATGGCCAAAAATATCAGCTAAATGAAGCAATGAGCACTTCAAAAAGATGATTACCTGCAAAGGAGAGTCCCCTGATGCAGGTTTTACACCGGTTACAGAGCACCCCATAATCAAACCGTGTCGGCGAACTCCACGATACCATTTAGGGCCAATCCTTTTAAGTTGGACATCCTTAAATCCGGCCCTTTCGAACCACTCTATGTATTCTTCCTCCTTGGGGAAAAGCATCCAAACGTCGGCAAAGAAGCGAGACAGCCAGAATGTCGGGTACACCGGACCGATCAAGCAAGCTTTCGCTCCTTGTTTCAACACCCTGTATGCTTCCTTGATGCCCCTTTGTGGGTCTGGCCAGTACTCTATGCTGAAAATTACACAATACCATATTCCCCACATTTCAAAAACAAATCATCCATGCAAACCATCTAGAAAAATCTTCATGAACGTAGGCAAGATTTTATGTTTAAATCATATGACAATTTGAAATTTTGAGGACCTCGATTCATCCCTAGCTACAAGATGCCCTAATTGACAGTATAAAGCTACCAAAATTTTCCATTTTGACAATCAAAATAGTCCCAAAAGGGTTGAAAATTATACCTTCCAGCAGACACATATCTATCGGCATAATCAGTAGGAAAAGGGAGATCTTCAGCATCACCTTCGATTATCTTGCACTCCTTGAGAGGCTCCTTTTCTTTAGCTTTAGCAAGCTGGTGTGGAGATTGATCGAGAATTGTCACATTCTTAGCATCGACATGCTTAACAATACCCAAAGTAGTGAAACCGGTTCCACCGCCGACATCGACAACCACCATGTCCCTGTCGTTGAGATCAGCCGCTCGAGGGCGTCGTCCCTCATGTCTTCAGTCCAGTGACCCGGGTTTATCACATGGTCGTAGACGATCGAGAGGAATCTATAGAACCAAAAGGCTTCCTTTTCGTGTTGTATGAATCTCGGTTGTGAAGCTGGCCTTGAAGCTGATAAGCTGCACCTCGGGGATATCGTTGTCCCTGGCCTGGACATCGTTAAACCCACATTGGAAAACTGTTTTCCATGGAAACCTGACGCCAAAAAACCAATTTTTTTCGGGGTTACCCCTCCTCTAATGAGAGTGAAGCTTTGAGCTCCATTGAGCATGGAAGAAGCCATGGATTAAGAAAAGAAAAACTACCCACAGACTGAAAAGCTGCAATCTTTACTGGAAAGTTGGAAGGATTAGAGAAAATACCAAGATGAAGACAAGAACCCACCAGCCAAATCTAGTGGTTGGTTCTGCTCCGGCTGGTGGTTAAGTCTATATTAATCAGGTGAAGACTGAAGAGATGAGTGAGCCAAACGTACTACTGGCCCACTAAAACAATGCACAGCCCGTCGCAGCCCTTGAGAAAATTTAGTGAACAAGAAGTCAAGAACCACGGGATTTATTTCGTTTTTTATTTATTACTTTTTTGCTTGAATTGTCTTTATGTTTAGGAATTTATGAGAGCAGGAAAATAATAGCAAGCAAGTGATCGTGGACTATCAATATCCTCTCTCTCTCTCTCTCTCCCTCTCTCCATTGCCCGCCTACCACTGGCCTCAAGAGTAAGAATCACAACCAGGCACTACATTTTTCTGGGCTTGTATTTATAACTCTTTTTGGGTTACTTCACATTTCATAATTTTGGGCTATTTTTTCACCCATGTAATAAAAATTAAGGGTAAAGTAAGCTAATTGTCATTAAGCTCTATGGTTTGTATCAATTTTATCACCAAATTTTAGAACATAACACATATTTATATTAGCACTAACACTAGTCGACTAGACGGCGACAGGTAGACACATATAAATCTAATCTTCAATCACTTAATAAGTGCATACTGACAATATTATATTTAAACACTTAAAAAAAAGCTCATACATAAAAAATGTGAGAATTATGAAAACAATGATAAGCATTTATTACATTTGCATTGTCAAAGACAAATGTTTATATGAATAATATCATATATCTACTACAGATCATATATATATAAATTGAATTAATCGAATTGACTTATTAAATTCAACTGAATATAAAACATTTTCCCTAGTTAAGATTATATGCCAATGAATTATTTTAAAAAAACTAAGAATTCTTATGTGATTTCTACATATGATCCTTTTATCACAAACCAAAGTGAAAATCCTTCACTCAAATCACCTTTCATAATGAGACACGAAATCCTGTTATTGGCTCTAAGATTCACCATGTAAAGCTCCAATTCCTCCATATACTTTACATGTTATATACACCTGAAAAGTTATATAACTAACTACCAAGGTTATGGTGCCACCTGCAGGAGAAGAGACTCGGTAGCCGTAGCCGAATAGCTAACGGATCTCGAAGACCGTCATTGGTTAAGTTAAGGGGCCTGATTAAACCAATTACATCCATGGACAAGACAAAAGAGACATGAACAAGATCGGATCATAGAACATGAGCGGACAAAAGGTGTCTCAGCTGGAGTAGGTGTTCCTCGTCCGAAATGTTGAGGGAGAGGCGAAGATTCGTCAGCATTTCTTCCTGCTCCCAAGTTAAAGGACCTGAAACATATAATGCCTCCACTGTTGACTTGTAAGCATGAAGCTCTAGTTCATGGATATTGACGACTTTGTTGACACAGGATGAGGGTAAGTTTCTTTTGACACACAAAGAAGGGAATGACGACTCGGCATCGGAATGATCGAGTATGTTTTCCGATGATTTAGGAGAAATCCAGCCACCGAAATCAGCAACACCATTAAAACTACAGCTAGCAACTGAGCATTGGTCACTGTTTTCGGTAGACCACACAGGCCTAGAAGAATGATATACACAGTTGGGATTTGTACCTTCCATCTGGTTATTAGTTTTTGTTGATAGCTTAATGAATTTTTCATTGATCCCTGCATGTCGGTAAGAGAATTCATCTACCCGATTAAACAAAGGATGTGTTCTCTTACGAGGTGATTTCCTTGTCTTGATTTTTCCACCAAAGTGCTTCTCGATGTTGAATTCGTCAGATTGATGACCGTAGACTTTATGCATGGCTCTCATGGACAGACACATGGTGACCTTATCAGCACCACCCTTATGTTGTAATGGTGCCTTGAAACACAAGCAATCAGCAAGGTATGGAATTTTCGGTGTAAAATTGTTGTTCAAATCTTTACTTCCAGCAACCTGCAAACACATAATCTGATTCAGATATACTAAGTATACTGTAATCGTGGAATATAAGAACTAACCGTCGACTTCTAAGACATCATCGCTCATAATTGTATTCGGAATACCATTATCAAAAAGAAAAAAATCTAATCACCAGCAGTCTCATAAAATGGTCGCAGAAAAAAAATGCCTTCCACTTGCCAAGCATCAGTAGAGTACAAGCAATGATGAAATTCATATCATAAATAACTATGCTGAAGGCAACAAGAAGATATTTTCTTGAATTCATTCAAACGATTTATCACAAGTTACACCATGCTTCATTGAAAGAGATCTCCGATAAACTCGAACAAAATCGACCCATTATATAAACATTTAGAAAAGAGAATTTAATGCAAAAGCATGATGAAAGTAGGCCACTGACCTTCCCAACCACCCTCCATTTGTTGCCATGCCAAGCCTGCCTAACCCTTAAGCTTGATGCATGAAATTCCTTAAGATGGATGGAATCAAACAACTTAATGACAAATGAATCATTGTTATTTAACACCTTTGCAACCTTTCCTATCCTCCAACACCGGGCATCGAACACCTCAGCGACATCGCCGACCACCCAATTCTTCCCGTTTACATACGGAGGCAGAGGTCTAACATCCTTCCCTTGCACGCTCTCAACCACCCGGTTTCTTTCACGATCCTTAAACAGTTTGTACCGAACGATATAGCTGTCACCATGTGCTGAAAGTATATTAGCAGTATACCAGGAGCCACATGGATCATCTTCTCTTCTTAAAACCTCCACCAAGTTCCCTTTTCTGAACTTCATTTCTTTTGAAACTATATTATCTAAAATGAAAAAGGAAACAACATTAATACTATTTAACTGCTCCCAATAACATGAAAATCCGTGTAAGATTTCCACCAATCAAATAGCAGATCCTAACTCAATTCAGCTGTAAGGCCAGGAAGCTTCAATTTTAAAAGATGAAATCTATATAATCTTAGAGAACTCCATGAAACTAGCTTATATATACACATAAAACAGAGATTGATGCTACAAGCAGGGACTTTCATGTGCACCAAATTCAGATGAACTTATGAAAAAACAGTTAAAAAACTACTTAAAACGCCAATCAAATTATGGTTTAGCAATCCTCAAAAGCACCCAGAAAGTAAAATGAGTTTCTTTTTTTAAAACGAATAATTTAAAGAACAAACACTTACCCAGAATTAAACATCTTAAAGCAAAATCAGAGTGACCGAAGTAGAAATTATTATTCAAAGGGAATTCAAATTCAATTAAATTGAATTTTTTTAATTAATTGAATGGGGCTGACCTGAGAGTAAAAGTGAAGAAATTGGAAGCGAACAGGACGCTGTTTAGTTGCGGTCATGACCACATCTTCACGCAAATATGGTTTATTTGCGCTCTCTTTTGATTATTTAAGTAAAGGGGAAAGACTACTGATTACTAATTAAGAATTCAAGATTAACTTTATTTTTAAAAAATTATAAGTACAACAGTGATTATAATTATAATAAAATGTACATAATATCATAAAATATAATCGAACTTGGTATGTAAGTAAATTATTATATTCTTTTCAAAATGAAATATGTGATAATATAGGTTTAAATTTTTTTAATACATAATTACTATATTCACCATTCATAAATAATGTATCTCTCATTTACACAATGACACAGTATACAATGAGGGATGTTATATGACACTTAAAAAGCTCATTATAAATCTAAAATAAAAATATTTTAAAAAAATTAAAATTATTATATTTTTATAAAAAAATATGAAAGTTGTTAAACATAAATTAATACACATTATTCATTTTTATACATTTAAATAAAAATTTTCATATAATCTTTAAAATTCCCAAAATAAATTTCTCTAGATTTAACATTACACAATAATTTTTTTTAGCTCTGTCGCTAGACTTATGAATAATATTAGTTTAAATATAAAAAGTAGTATATATGTTATAATTTTTAATACTTTCATATTATTATTATATTTAAGTGTTATTTAAGAAGTACGAACCAAATAATCTTAGTAATGAAAAAATTATTGTTATTTTTTAAAGTCCCGAATTTAAACAATATAAGTGTTAGAAGCATAGATATTTCATCTCAAATAATTGAAAGTTATCTTCAAACTTATATTATTTTATATTTGTCCGAAAAGGTTGTTTAAGGAAGGGGTTTCATTGCTTTTTTGCTTCGGACGAAATATTTGCCACGTGAGACCGGATTTCATTACAACCTTAGAATCTATGTGCCTGTGTGACCATTAAGCATAATTTTTTGACGATTTCAACCAAGCGATAAGTGGAGAAAATAGTTTATTAAAACACCATTATCTGGATTTGAATATATCATTTTATTATTCATATTAAAAATATATATTTTTTTAAATAGAATCATAAAATGTTTTCAAAACCAAATCACTATTTAACATAAAGTTTCAATTTTTTATATTTGGAAATAAATTTATTAAAAGTCCCAAAATAAACATTTTGGATCATCTTCCATATGTGTGACCTGAGCTGTAACTGTATGAAAAAATAACAAAGGGCCTTATCCTATCTTATCCTATCTTTAATTATTTTTAATTTCAAGATATAATAAATATTTTTGTTTGAAAGAAAAAATAAAAGGATAAGAAAAGATCTGCTATTGGATTTCGCGAAACCACCTTTGATTCAAAGATGTCATTTTCTGGGCTATTGTTTGGGCTGTCTTTGGTCAAACAGCCCTATCGTAGAAAGCATGGATCCGACAACAAAACATATGTGATGGTTGATTTTATATATCCGTAATCGAATAAATTAATTGAATAAATAATCAAGATAGAAATAATTAAATACTATTTTATGTGGGGAACACGTCATGACGTGCATGAAATTGCTTCCATTGCATCACCTTCATGAAACTGCAGAGGATGATAAAATGGGAAAGTAAAGTTCCATTTACTGCTACGGCATTGACATCTGAACCTCTTTTTTCTATTTATTTCATAGGAAGACTAAACAGAAGTAATTAAATATGCGATCAGGGTTTAGGATTTGAGGTTTGGGTTTTGGGTTTTGTGATTTGGGGATCCAGCTAATTTTGTACACACATACGTTGTCGTTTTATGTTGTTTGCTGGGTTCAATGAAAGGCCACTTCAACGGCTCCACCTGCAGTCATGTGAACGCATGTAACTCTGCTATCGATGAACTTTTTAAATGTGTTGGGGGACAGCTTCCCAAAGCAGAAAACCCCAATATATACCTTAAATATTTTGGTACTTCCCTAACCTAAGCTATGTGACCGTTATAAGCATATCTTTTAGCCCCACCTTCCGCTTGATCCTTGTTTTCAGAACAACCCTCAATTAACTAATCGTTCTCCGATGCTTACGTTAAGTCATGAAATGCAGAAGAAATATGACCCACAAACCCTAACCCTAACTTATCATTAATAATTAATAATGAAGTTTTAATGGGTTTTTCTCAACCGCAGTAAGATCAGATTGGGTGAGACACTGTAATTACGAGACAGCTAAAACATTTAAAGGGTAAGTTTCTGCAGATTAGGAATGTATGTGAGTTAAATAAAAAATAAAGTTATACAAACTAAGATGATGAAGTGTTCGGCCCTGCTTTATCTCTTTTTCCATGCACAATAATTTGTACGGGACTCAGATCTAAGACAAGACAAATGAGAGAGACCCTAGGTCCATGATATAAGTATTGTACTTTTCGACATGTATACATGTTCAGGTAACTATGCTACCTTGAAATTCGAATGATTTATACTAATGATATATTTTATTAGTGACTTCTATCTTGAAATCGTTTATTTTATAAAAAATATATATTATTAATGTATGTATATATTTTAAAAAATATTTTTAAATTCGTCGTTAATGTAAATGGTGCCAATGTAGCAAGCTGATTCGTTAACGCCCTTCATTGTCGAAGTTGGCAGTTGGCCCTCCACTCGGGGTTTACTTTCTCAAATTGTAGTAACTGTATTTACCTCACATCTCCACCACGTGGTCGATACCCTCGGCCTCAGCTCAGGTGCTAATTGCCAAGCCCACTAGTGCGCCGAAGCGGCCACCTATAATGGAAGTTTTGGACCTGCTCCGCCACTACCCGTTGTGGCTAGTCGGCTGGCGGTCGCTAGTGGCTGATTATTTTATTTCGGGTTTTCTTCTCAAGGTCATGCTCTTGTTTTGTTCATATATATTTGTTTTCCCACGACTCACGGACTGCACTTTGTAATTACTAGTACGTATTTATTAGACTCATTGTCATAGATAAAGCCATTTCGTACTTGAACTTATAAATATATTCAATCTTCATCTCATATAACTTTATTAATTTACGTCCTCATGATTCAGGTTAATGCCTTCACTCTCTTATCCATCCCCCTCATCTGGACGGCATTTAAATGACTCATGTGCCCCTTCAGGTTGCGTTTGGTTCACGGAATGTAAGATTATCAGTGAGAATAAAAGATTACTAGTGGGAGTAAAAGATTACCAGATAATAGGATTACTAAGAATGTTGTATTTTGTGTTTGGTTGGTTTAGCAGGAATGCAAGATTATCGTGTTTGGTTAAAGGAATAAAAGATTATTGGAATGTATATTTGACCAAATTGTTATTATTATATATTTGTTTTTTAACAAGTTGTAAATATTTATATATTTTCTTTAACAAATTTAAATTCATAAAATTTATATAATTTTTTACAAAATTGAAAATATAAAAAGGTTTAATGAAAGGGTAAAATTTTATTTTAACCCCTGAACTTCATATAAAATTTTAATTATAATTTTTTTTTGCAAATCTAAAATAGTTTAAGGATAAATTTATAATTTAATATTCGTAGAATTTTTATTATTCAATGACAAAATAATGATATTTTTGAATGAAAAAAAAATTAAGGGCATTTTAGTCCAAAACGTCGGTAATCCAACAATACTTATGGAAATGGAGGTAATGACATTTCCGGTAATATACCCTAAAAAATCTACTATTAGTAATATAAGATTACCGGGAATGACATTACCGGCCAACCAAACGAGGGAATGTGAATTTCATTCCCATGAAAATCTCACATTCTCACAACTAAACACATCCTCAATGTTTGAGGCCGAAAAAGAAAAGGAGTCAATAGAGAAATAATGATTGTACTCAGAACTATTCATTTTTGGACCAAATAATCTCATTGTGTAAAGGGGGAAAAGCTTTAAGCATGGACTTTAAATAATTCGACTTAATATATAGTTTTATTAAGTATTAAAATTTAAAATTCGGAGATAAAAATTAATTTGTTTAATATTTATATTTATAGAATCTAAATTATTATTGGAAAAATTTATTTGAAGGCACATATTATTCATCCTTTTTTTAGGTCCGTCACTTATTAAGTTAAATTATGTTATTAATCTCTATATTAGGTATAAGATAGAATTTTAATTTACGTATTTTAACTTGAATTAAACAAAAAAAAGTCAAAAATATTTTCAAAAAATATTAAAATTAAAATAACCAAATAAGAATAGTATGATTAAACCACAACATATATAGCACTGGTGCTAATAAAAATGATTTCACCTAGCGATCAATTGAAGTGACATGTAAAAAAAGGTTCGTCGTCGTTCAAAGGCACGAAAATTAAGGGGGCAGTTGATTGACACGTCAGGAGAAAGCATTTCCCACAGAGACTTACCAGCAAGCAGCAGCAATGGGAGGGTCCTATGCCTCTGCCACTTATAACTCAACAAACTTTGAACTTGCTACTTGTAATTACTACCTTAAAATTGTGCGGTGGGGTTGGTGTAATACTTTAAGTTAATTAAATATTTAGTTGAATTTAAATTTAACTTTAGATCAAGTTTAAATTATTTAATTTTATAATTATTTTTAGTTATTATAGATTCAAATATTCTTTTAATATAACAAAATATAAATTAAATAAGTCTAAATTTTACTCGATTTAACCGGATTATATTTTAAGTTTAATATTAGTATTATAATGGCGATTTTACCAAAAGGAAAGGTGAAGTTGCGTCCCAGTAACGAGAGCTGCCTCGTGTCCCCACAGCACTGCTCTTTATTTTACTTAAGTTGGCCCACCCTTTTAAAGGCCATAAAAGCGGGAGAATGGATATGCATGTAGATGCTGCACCGCTGCTGTTACAGCCAGAGGGGAATGGAAGAACATGAAGGCAAAATGTGATGATGTAAGTTCAGAGAAAAGATTGAGTTGAGTGAAAGGGGGTGGATTATTATTGAGCTTCAAACGAAGATTAAGTTTTTTCTTCTTAAAGATGAAGGGTATGGTGCAAGAGAAAAAACTTGAGAAGAAAAGAGGGAAACAAAAGGGATGCATGGGTGGTTTCTTTCAGATCTTTGATACTGGAAAACGCCTTCACACTATCAAGCGCCTCCCTTCAACGGCGGTCGGTTTCTTTCTTCTTCTTCGTCTTATTTTGCGTTTTAATGTGCATGGGAACATCAACTGAAATGTATTTCTGCGTTTTTTTCCTTTTTCAGTCTAGAGAAGAGACATTGGAGCACGAGAAGCACGTCGAGTCACCGGCAACGCCACAAGGCCGATCAGAACCACCACAGGATATTTCGAAGCAATCTCCGGAACCTTTCATTACGACAGGAAGCCAGAAAAAGTCACCTCGCCGCAGTCCAATTTTCGAATTCAACGAAAAGAACTCGACGTCTCCGTGGAAATTCTCCAAAGAAGCTCCAAGGCTCTCTCTCGATAGCAGAGCCGTGGTTGATGCAACCGGAAGCCTTAAGCCCCGAGAGATGCGTACGAATGCCGCCATTTCATCTCCGAACCAATGCGAAAGCAACAGAGAGGAAGACGGAGTAGATGGAATCGACAAACAACGACGTTCCCCCAGTGTACTGGCGAGGCTAATGGGACTTGAGGCGCCATTACCTGATTCGGATCCCGAACCGAATAAACAAGCGGAGCTCCGAAGATCGGCGTCGGAAGCAAGAGGCAGAGACCTATTTCAGTCTCGTTTCATAGATGGAGTCAATTTCCATTCAAAACAGAGCAAGCAATCGAATCTCCTGAACGGAGATATTTCCAGCAACGTGGTAACTAAAAATGGAGCTAAACAAGAGAAAGTAACGAGCAGCGGATCAGCAGGCTCAAGAAAAGCGAGAGCTGAACCGGTTAAAACTCCGGCTCGAGGAATGATTCAACGGAAAATTTTTTACGATTCAGTTGATTTCTTTCCTGAGACAAAACAGAGAGTTTCCATCTATGGTGAGATTGGGAAACGACTTAAACTCCGAGGAATTGACGAACCATCCAAAGATTTCGAGACCGTTAAGCAATTCCTCGAAGTTTTGCAACTGAAAGGCCTTCTACATTCTACGAAACCTGAAAACCAAAGTAGTGATGGGAACTTTGCGTATGAACATGAACAATCTCCGATTGTTGTTATTAAACCGGCCGCAATAAGGAGAACCGACAACGATTCGCCTCCTTCGAGTTACAGATCAAGACCTGGAGCTAGCTGGAACTCGAATCTCGGGTCGTCGCTGACAATGAGTCCGAGACGTGATCGACCAGAGAACGTAAGGAACTTACGGAACCAGAGCAGTGTAAGAGGTTCAATTTCGCCGACGAAGAGTGAGAATGGCGTCAAGAGACCAAGCGGAAAGCTTTTGAGCATTGAAGCGCAGAGAGGGAACGACAACGTGGAACAGAGAAGTGTATCACCGGTTCAGTTCGGTAGAGTAAATGAGAGGAGAACCAGATTAGATCAGACGACGAATAGATCACCGGGAAACAGGAAATCAACGGCTGATATTTATCCTAAAGAAGATAAGGTATTTATTCCACCGGAGGATGAAACATCAACAGCATCAATATGTAGCATTTGTTCATCTTCTCAAACTGATACTGAGGTAAATTTGTTTAATTACCAAGCTACACTAATTAATCAATTAATTATTTTCCTAATTAGCATGCTGGATTACAGAGATCGAAGGTGGAGCCCTACAAGGAAGGGAGAAGCCTCTTAGAAAGGTGTGATAAGTTGCTCCACAGCATAGCGGAGATGACCGCGGCTACAGCTGAGTCGCAACCGAGTCCGATTTCGGTGCTCGACTCATCTTTTTACAAAGATGAGTCGTCTCCCTCCCTTTTCATGCAACGTAGAATCGATTTCAAAGGTTTTGTTGAATCAGAAGATGAAGTTTGGAGCCCCGCCAGTGCCATGTCCTCCGTCGAATCAAAATCATCAGACATATCAGACGACTGTGATTTCATCTACATTTCGGATATCCTCAGAGCATCCAACCACTTGCCTGATGATGCTGATATCTTCTTGTTGCTTGAAAAGCAACAATATCTCAAAGGGAAAGACACCTCCAAAGTCTATAGACTCCAAAGAAAGCTTATATTCGACACCATCAAAGAAATTCTCAACCGAAAGGGACAACTACCGCCATGGAAGCTCAATTCATGGACTGGACATGGCACATCGTTGCAACAAATTTGGTCCGAGTTCCAAAAGATTCGAGATAGGGACTCATCGGATGACTTGTTCGAGATCATTTGTGGTGTGTTAAGAAAGGACCTTGCAGGGGATGCCGTTAACGGTTGGGAAGATTGCCCCATTGAGATGTCTGAAGCAGTCCTTTACATCGAACGGCTAATATTTAAAGATCTGATTGTCGAAACCATACGAGGTCTCCTCGATTTCGCTGGAAGAAGCACTAAAATCCCAGCAATTTGTAGAAAGCTAGTGTTCTGAATATGGCTATCAATTCCATTCCAGATTCCCAGTATCGGTCGGTGCAAAGCTTCTGTTTCGCTTCGATCGTTCAATTGTGTTCCAGTCTATTTCGATCAATAATGATACGTGCCAACAGGCAACAACTTTGGTCTGAAACTTGACCATTGCTGGTAATGATAAATCCAGGCTTTCAAGTTGTAGTTTTGTGGTTGTTGGTGATAACTTATCATATTAGGCTAGGGTCACTGTGTTGTCAAGGTGAGTCCATTGACCCAGATTTCATTCCAAAGGCCATCTAGAATTGAAGTGTGAGATGAACAAATAACAGCATATCGGCATTGTTCCAAATCTTCCGAGCTAACGCATGTACATCCAAATCAACAGAAGACGATATGTATGAATCCAAGAGCAATTCAAAGTAGAAACCACAATTTAGCACTCTAAAACTACATAAATGCAAACCAATCATCACTGTTTTATTGGTACGAATGTCTACTGCCTGCAACAGCAAAATGTCTTAATTTTGGATTACATTTAGTGCAAATTCACCACATTGTATACCCGTTGATTGCCTGAGTTCATCAACTCCGATGGGTGTACATTACCGAGCTTCATTTAGTGCAAAATGTCTTATGGTTTTAAAGAATTAATTGGTGGACTTCCACACTAATATTTTGATATTGTATATTTGGTATCTTTTATTTGTCACTTATTACACTGCGTTACATTTGTACATGTTATCTATGGATTGTTTTGAAAATGATTTAAAGAAATAATAATAATTATTGATTGAAAATCTTTAATGAGACTTGAATATGATACCTAAATTTATTTAAATTCTTGGACGAGGTTTAGAGAGTACATAAAGTAACACTCAGATCGTCTGAAAAGAATCTAACGTGTTACCCTAAAAAAAACCGATGCTCTTCCCCTTTCGAAAGCAAAGCAAAGAGAAGGGGAAAAAAATACAGATAGCTAAGAATCAATGACCAAAAATTCAAAAGAAAAGGAGATTGGGGGACCAAAGAGGAAAGAGACTGACATCTTTCATTAGCTTTATTTTCCTTTTTTGGCACTCATGAAATGGTTTCAATCAAACGAGAATAAAATCAAGAAAAGAAAAAGGTAAGCCCTCCAAAACTTTTGATCTCGTTGTGGTGGATAAAGGCAACAACGGTGTCGACCTCCCATTGTCTCGCCACTGATAAACATGGTCGATTGTAGAGTAAAATATCACATTTTAACGTGTATCAATTCATGATCCGCTATATATTTACAAAAAAATAAAATTAAAAATTATTACTCACAACTCTTTATATTTCACGAGATTATTATGTTATCGTTTGATAATGTTTTGGAAACTTTTTGAAGAAATACAAATTTTTTTATCGAGTGTGTGTTTATACATTTAATTCAAAGGAATATGAAACCCATATAAAGTAAGTACGAAATATTAAATAAAATATGACGAAAGTCCCTAGTTAGCTCCTAGGGTAAGACTAAGACCAATACGAAATATTAAATAAAAACTGACGAAAGTCCCTAGTTAGCTCCTAGGGTAAGACTAAGACCATAGTTGGTCTTTTGAAATAAAGTCTAACTACTTACCAAAACAATGATAAATGAACACATAAATGTTTGCTTTTGTGGGTTACCCATTCCTTTGTTCTACTTCACAGGGCACTCACTAGACTTTGATTTAGATTTCATTTTGGGACCATTTGACCATAGTTCAGTCAAAACGTTATGGGAGGCATATCAATAAGATTTAATTTTCCTATTTTTTTTTCTCCAGTTCTAAGATTTCGTTTGACTAATCTAAACTGACCTGAGTTGTACACTTGGTTTTAATTAGTGAGTCTCTCAGCAACAATTTTTTGTATACACGGGGATTTGAACCTAAGACTTTACTTAAGTAATATTAAGCTACTTAACAATTGAACTAATCCCGTTAATTCGTAAAAATTATAAATTAATAACAATATTAAACTATTGTCACTAAAGCAATTACATGTTTTTTTTTTACTTTTAAAAAATTATTCACGCTATCTTTATCGCATGAAAGTTAACAACAAAAATTCGCCTAGACACTTTAGCTACAATAGTCGACAACATTCTCAATTTGGACCCATTAACAATATTACCGATTAAAGAAAATAAATTATGATAAATTATAGAGATTAAATTATAATTTTTAATATGGTGAAGGGGTAATTTCATAATATTTCGATTAGAAATTTATATAATTGGGGAGACATCACTCCTCGGTGAGGCCCACAACGAGAGTGATGTGTATTGTGTGGGTCCATCGATCAAACACATGACCATCCTTTATTCTCCTTCGAGCCCACGCAATAAAATATCAATGGCCCATCAGATAATCAATTGCTCCAACTAATATTATTTTATTATAGGGGAAATAAAATAAAAGGTGTCAAGTTGTCCTTGAAAAGGAAATCATTCCTACTTCAAACTTACCTTTTTCGTGGAACTATATTTAAAAATAAAAAATTTAATTTAAATTAAATTAAGATTTTATATGATATAGTGTCATATATAATTATCAAAGTTTATCATATCTGTCGAATATGATTTTTTTAACATTTTAAATATGATTGTAAGATAATATTTATTTTCAATTTTAAATATAAATAAATTTATGTACGTTAATATATAAAGTTATGCAAATTTTAAAGAGAATATAATTTATTTTATTATTAGAGAGACTATAATTTATTTTATTGTTAGAGATAATATAATTTATTTTATTATTAGAGTCACTATTTGGATTCGAAAAATATATATTATTAAATATATATTATTCGACTGCAGTAAGGTGATTCATCGATCTTTATCAAATGATTGAGACTATTTAAAATATATATTATTTTATAATCATCTTATCTTAATAAAAAAATAATACTATATTTTTTAGTTACGAACATTTTCTGTGTGAATCATGTCTAGTTTCGTCCTAAATCCTATTTTATTTGCAAATATCCACTATATTTTATCAGTGACTACCTTTTTGTTTTAAGTTTTTTAAAAAATATATCAGAGATACCAAATCAGTGAGCTTTTTATCAAAAGAAAATCATAACTGTTGGATTAAATAATTAGTATTTTATTTGTTTACCATTAAAATAAAATCAAATTGATTGATGAGTATTTTATATTTAATATTCGTATAATTTTAATTGTTTAATATTTATATTTTTTTATCAGATGCTTAATTCTAGACTTTTTTGTAATGCCCTAATTTTCATAGGCAATTAATTTCACGAAATTCTAATAAAATGTTATCACCTAATTCACCGTGAATTAAAACTAATAATTGAATACGATTAATTATTATCCATGATCTTAATTAGTCAATACTAGTGATCGTTACTAAAAGAATAAATAGCATTAAGAATAAATATAGAGGTATAATTAAAGATTAAATTGAATAAAAATATAATTGGGCCAACATAGGGAAAGGCTAAGATAACATATTTTATAAATCAAATTCCTAATTTTAAATAAGAACACTTCAAAGTAATTATTTGAAGGTTATTCATTTTCCAATTTGATTCATTTTTCCTATCAAAATTTCTCTCAATTTCTTAATACCCAAACAACTAAAATTATGTCTGATTATAATTTTAATAAGTGATATCTCATTGTTAAGTATCAAATCTTATAATTAATACACCAACAAATACAATCTCAATCCAATAAATAGCCATCTATTAGTAATCCAACACGTGTCTATCTTAACCCTAAATCTGTTAAACTGGTTCTGCGGTGAGCCCCGAAATTTATAGTGTTTTCCCTATTTAGCCCCCCACAGTATTCCCGATTTACTTTAGCATCTCCGCCTTTTATCCCAAAAACACCAAAAAAAACCAACCGTCATTGAAGGGTGAACCGACCCCGCCTTTTCCAGTAAATTCCAGTTTTACCCTCTACTCCCACCTTTCCTACTCTAAAACACCATCTTACCCACACTTTTATTACTTTTTTAAAGTCTCGATTAATTTAGGTTAATTGCGGTTTGATTATTTAAAAAAAAAATATTTTCTTAAATATTTGTCAACAATAAATTTAAAATTTTAGTTATAATAATTTGATTAAAAAATTAATATGAAAAAAAATTAATTAAATAATATTATTTAAAATTTCACAAACACCACTTCTGAAATCACTCACATTCAAAACGAGCATTATCCATTTTAACTTAAAAAGGGACGAAATGACAAAATTGCCGTTCTGTGTGTTGTCAGAATTTGTACGGTGTGTCGTAAGACCATGGCAAAGATAGTTTACCGAACTTCCCCTAGGAAACCATCATGAATAAGTTTTGAAACCTCATTATCGCGAGGTAGGATTAAATTCCCGATTTGGTCTCTTAGTTATACGTATTTCTCTATTTTGTATATAATCATTTCTTCACTTTATTATACTATTGCCTCTAATTCTAATGCTTCGTCTTAACTAATTTGTACCGACACGGGTCACATACCTGATTTGGTGTATGAGTCTCCCAACATAGATTTTCTGCATACACAATGACTCAAACCTGAGACATTGTTTAAGCGATATCAAACTGCTTACCATTTTAATCAACCCGTTGGTATTTAAATTACTATTTTAATCTTATTTTATCGTAGAAATATTGACATCCAATAGAAGCATATCATATACTCTATTACATTTTTATTGACAACATACTAAATGATAGTGTGAAACATACTAGCCATTAATTTTGTTTCATTCTTCTTGAGTTTATCACTTCACTTTCAAAAATAATATTTTAGTAATTTATATTATTATAATAAAATGATCAATTTAAAATGATCAACAACAACTTGGTATCAAATTATACCTTCTAATTTTAGTTTATTTTGATTTTGTCCCCTTCATTCTCTATGATTAATTATAATTTATCTCCTTATTTTTATAATTAATTATATTTTATCCCTTTGAATTGGTATATTGACTTCGTCCCTAAAACCACCTAGTCATCGATGTCATTGTTGACTGCAGCCATAGTAGTAATTGATAGCAATTGTATAAAGGTTGTTTTTCCCCCTCTATGCAAACTATTGTCTTTTTACGCTCTTACATATGAAAAATGTAAAATTTCATTGTGTGTGTGTGTGGGGGGGGGGGGTGAGACATAGAAAGAAGACATTATTCATTTACACACACAGCGATCTAAACTAAAATGATTGCAAGCAAGCAAGGACTTCCAAAGCTTTCCAATATTTCAACACCTTACAACAAAAATTTCAACAAATAGGAATATGTATTATTAAAAAATTAATGTTATTATTTCTATTGTAGAATGAGGCAATCACTCACCTTGGTATCTTATTGCTAAAAATATGATAATATTGTTCTTCATTGATCAACAACTTTAAATTTTGAAAAGTATTATGATCATCCAATAAGAAAGGTTTATTTTTTGTTCAAATGAACGATATGAATATCTGTTGATTTTAACAACTGATTGTAAAATTGATCATCCTGACCTTTCAATTCATAAATGTGGATCTTAGGCCATTAATGTCTTCCCGAAACTCACAAAGAAATTCCACATTTTTTAATTGGTTATAAGTTTATAAAACCCACATAAGTTTTTTTTTGTGATTAATAGGTAATGTAAGTGATTTAAATTTTTATCTTTATTTTTAAATTTTTCTGACTGTCAGAGGTCTTCCACGGAAGCTGCTCTCAACCTGGCGTTGGGGACAGCCTACTACCCTACCTCCCCCTAATCCCATTACATATGGGAATAGGGTTTTGTTGTTGTTGTTGTTGTAATTCTTTTCAAAATCATACCTAGAGTTTAGTTTTTGTTTCATTTCAGTACCTCTGTTCAAAATTTAATGTTACATTTTGAAGAAAATTGAAAGTTTAGGTACTAAAATAAACCAAAATTGACAATTTATGTACTAAACATGTCAAGTTTTTAACGGTAGGGTACTAAAATGAAACAATAACTAAACACTAGGTATGGTTTTGGAAAAATTAAAAGTTTAGGTATTACAACGAACTAAAACTAATAATTTAGGTATTAAAGGTGTAATTTATCCTTTTTTTTACTTAATCTAGGGTGCTCACAAGTGATTGTATATATTCTAAAGACTCGATCATTTGACAATTAATACTCAAATACCCTACAATCTTCAGTGCTCAAACATGAGACCTCTAAGAATAACAACTATTATTTTAACTACTAAAGTAACTTGGTTCGTGTCATTTTTTGATAATATAAATACTAAAGTGGGACAAAAATTGAAGGTACCCAAATGAAAGAATAGATGTAGTTCAAGGAGTGAATCATAAATTAAGCCCAAGTATATCAAAAGACCCATGGGACTCTAGTCCATGAACCGGCACCTCATAGTCACGCTCCTTTACGTGGCATCGTGTAAAACCAACAGAAAAGAAACGGGTTTACGGGTCAACACACCCAAAAATTCAACAAAATAATTCTTTCGTCATGTCAAATTTCAAAGTTAGTAATCAAAATCGACGTCAGCAATACTCATCCTCTGGCCTTTATAAATGGCCAGGGCCACTTTACTAGAATGTTTATCGAGTGAGTCGATTGTGAGTTGGACACTGCTTGACTCATATTCGTTTAAAAAATTTTGTTACTCGACTCGACTTGTTGTCTGTTAAGTTTAACTCGTTGTTCGTTAAACTCATTAAAAATTTTATCTAATTTTTTTAGCTTACTAAAAATTTTACCTTATTTTTTTAACTAAAAAATAATTTATTAATACTATACAAGGATATCAGGCTTGATTTTTTTGTATTAAAATAATATTTTATCATTTATTAAAAAATAATCGATCAATTAACTTATTATTTTTTATTATTTATTAATAAATTAATAATTATTATTTAGATTTATTTTTTGAATGAAATAATTTTGAAGTAATTATTAAAAATATATTTTTAAAAAACTAACGAGTTACTCGCGAACTTATCGAGTCGAGTTAAACTTTACTCGGTTCAACTCGTTAAAGTTTCGAGTTGAATTTAAGTTCAAGTCGAGCGTTTACCGAATTTTGACCGAATCGAGTTCGAACTTTAAGCACCCCTAGCTTCCCCTATTAACACTCTCAGCTCATTTACATTTTTAAAGCTCATTTCGTTGTTTTCTTTATTTCGTCTTCGATTTCCTTCTCTTCGCCGGTCAATTATCGCCTGTAAACTAAGTTCCGGTAATGTGGAGGCGCTAGCCACTCATGATCTTCGCGTGAATTCCCATCGCATTAACATTATGTCCTCGTCCCGTTGCTTGATTCGAGAACTTTAACCGTATCTGAAAAAAGGGAAAAAAGAAAAGCGACTCTGATTAGCTGAGTTTTAAAGTTATTCCATGCATTGTCTGCAAATTAGATGCAAATAATAGTATATTATAATCAACGTTAAGAGTCTCGTGTCTTGATTAAACCGCATTAATTTTTAATTTTTGACTAAAATGTGAATTTCTGTGTTAATTGTGTTCGCTGATCTCATCGAAAAACGAAGAATCAACGAGAGTTTGAAGAGCAGCCGTGGTAACGGTGGAAGCGGCTTTTTTTGAATGCTGAGAAACATGCCTTTTCCGATGAAGATCCAACCGATCGACTTCAAAACACTAGAAGAGGCAGCGGCGTCGCGGTCGGAGGCAGTAAAGCAGCCAGCGGTGAAATCACGGTTCAAGCGTCTGTTTGAGCGGCCGTTCCCTAGCGTTCTAAGAAATTCCTCGATGGAGAAGATCGATGCCGTCGCAGTCATCGCCCATGAGCTTCCTTTCAGCAAAGAATGCGCTGCTGAGTTCGAGCCGAGCTCCGTTTGCTTGGCGAAAATGGTTCAGAATTTCATTGAAGAAAGTAACGAGAAACAACAATCTTGTGCGGTTAGGTGTAACGGCCGTAACTGCTTCAGCAGTCGTAGCTGCAGCCACAGCTCCGATGACGAAATGGACGGTTTCTTTGGTGACTCCAGGTCCAATCTTAATTCTTCCGCTGAAGCATCTGAAATCTTAAAGGTATAACAGTAATTCCGCCTTAGTTCTCTTCAATTTTCTTTTTATCCTAAACTTTTAGTATTTTTTAATGTGTTTTTGTTCTTTTATGGAACAGAGTTTGGTTTATCCTATGACTGTGAATGAAAAAAAATTATTGGCGGATACAGCGAAGATTGTGGAAAATAACAGGAACTGTAAGAGCAAAGATGAATTTTGCAGGAAAATTGTTATTGATGGATTATTGACCCTTGGATACGATGCTTCTATCTGCAAATCTTTCTGGGAAAAATCGACCTCTTTTCCCGCCGGTATTTTCTTTCTCCCTCTGTCTTCAAACTAGTTTATGCCATCCGAATCCTACGCAATGGCTTGAATTTTATTTCTTGTTTTTAATATTTTTGTTTTGTTTTGATAAGCAGGGGAGTATGATACATAGATGTGATGATTGAAGGGAACGTTGTTGATCGACATCGATTTCAGATCGAATTCGAACTCGCCAGAACAACGAAGACTTACAAATCAATACTCCAAATGCTTCCCTACATCTTTGTCGGCAAAGCCAATCGTCTCCAGAAGATAATTGCTATTGTTTCCGAATCAGTAAAGCAATGCCTGAAGAAGAAAGGAATGCATATTCCTCCATGGCGAAAAGCTGAGTATATCAAGGCCAAATGGCTCTCTCATTACAGTAGAATCACACCTCCACCATCACCTACATCTGTAACTGGAACGCCCAAAGAATTCGGACTGATTCCAAAGCTAAAGACAGGCCAATCATTGTTTGAAGTGAATCCCGAGGATAAAAACTCAGTTGAAGATGCTGAGTTGGGGGAACCCATATTTGCTTTGTCTGAGAGCTTTGAAGAAGATGAAGGGAAGGTTAAAAACATGAAGAAAGAAGAATGGAAGATTGGGGTGAAGAATTAAGATGGTGACTGGTTTCGCTTCAGCCATTGAAGATGAAATGAAACAATAAATTTTTGACTTTCTTTTTCTCTTTTGGGTTATTGGAAAATCAAATACATAGTGGAACATGACTTAACTGTTTGAAGAATCCCCTCCACTTTTTATGCAAGGGTTGATCTGATTTTTACTAAAAAGAATAAATTTTTTATAATTTGTTTTAATCCTTATGTTTCTTATTCTCATATAAAGTTGTATTCTTGTTGGGATTTTGTTAAGTTTGATCTTCTGCACAGGGATCTTTGAATTCATGGAATCAAAGCAAAGAGAAAAAACAAAGGTGATTCCTCATCTCGTGTTTTTTTATTCTTTCTTCCTTTTTTTTATTTTATATATTCCACAAATTATCAGTTTCTGATATTCATTTACTGTTCTAATCTTAAGGGACTAAAATTTTATTTACCAGGCTCGTGCAGAATTTGTGAGGTTAGTCCAGACTCTTGAGCTATTTTTAATTGATTCTTCAACTGATTCTGTGCTCTATAACATCCTTTAGTGGAGTATTTTATTGATGGCATATATAAAAATATATTATATGTTTAAACGAATTAGCAATCAATCGATAAATAATTATGTTTTGATATTGCTTTTTTACCTCGAAACTTATTTTCTGGCATTGGACTAATTACTTTTGCTTCACAAGATTGGTCAATTATGGCTTTCTTGGTCGGTGTTAAGATAACGCGTTGAAATTGGAGAATTAGTGTAATCTGCAAGATGGTTAATCAAAGGGGATTTGATTTTGATAATAAACAACCTTTTTAAAGTATACATGATAAGATTTTCTAATTGCAAATTAATTTGTACTAATTTCTTCTTGTAAAAGATTAATATTTGGCTGTGAAAGACGTTATTCTGATTCCTTTGTATATAGTAGTTGGCATTTCTAATTGTTTTGTGCTTGATGTATCGCCAGATGCCCATATGAATGTGGCATGGTGTCGGTTTCTTACTTCTTTGCTTCTTCTTAATTGCCCAAAATGAAGGAAATGAAAGATATGGATGTGAAAACTGAACAACATATAATCTCCATTGAAACATGGATGGATTTTGTCGTGTTAGCTTTGAGGGTCAAACAACCTTATTGGCTTTGGTGGAGGGCATTTGAGGATTGGGATTTTAGGGGTTTAGACCAGGACCCGTGGTCCAGTTCCTATCCCTGCTAGGGGATGGTCCAGTGGGACTGAACCAGTCAAATGATAGAGTTTGTGCTAACATGTTACGTAGGAAAAATTCAAGGTCGAATCGTAGACTTTTACTCTTAAGAATGTGTTTTCCCCTTCTATATTTCACCTAATACTTGATAACAATTTTCATTATTTTAGTTTGGTGTATAATCTTTTTTTTTCTTTCTAATTTTAATTATAAAATTAATCAATATATTTGTATGATTATAATTTAAGATCGGATTATATCAATAATTAATGTGCAAACGAATAAATCGATAATTAATTAGATTAGAATAACTAAGAATAAATTCACAAATAATAAAAAATAAAATAAAATAAAAATGAGTAAAAAAATTGAGACTCCAAACTTTATTAACCATTCAATCTTTTGCTTTTATAGTATTATTAATTAGTTTTTTATGTAATGTATCGCAAGGTTACGCTATGACCTTAATAGGGGGAGCACAGATGCCCCTTGTAAAATGATGGGAATAACACTGAACAAGTGACCAGGATGCCTTGGGGCTTCGATCTTATATGAACATCCCTTATCGTGTTTGTTTCTCGAATGACTTATTGAAATTGTGTTTTTATTATCATCGACGTATACTTCAAATGACGTTTTTATAATATCATTAATTAATTTAAAATACTATCAATATTAATTACTTCAATTGAAATGATGATATGCATTTTTTCTAAAAACTATCGTTCTACTCATTGACATATATTTCTTTATATTCTTTTAGTTTGTATTGAAAATGATCATTTTTAGGGGAAAAGATATGTTAACATTTTAAAATATTCATACAGTAATTATTTTTGATACAGTCTGAGGTTTAGGAAGTAAATCCTAAATTTGAACATCCCAGAAGAAACAGGGAGGAATCGAGGGGTCACCCTAGAAATTTTAAATTCTCTATATTTTAGATTTTTCTTGTAATTTCCATTGATGATCCTAAATTTAAGGACCTAATTTCACAGTGGGATAGTGGGAGTGCTTTCATAAACTTTCTATTTTTTCCAAAATTAATGTTAAGTTTTTAACGGAGTACTAAAATGAAAGATAGATTATATATTATGTGTGATTTTAAAAAATTAAAAGTTTAAATATTAAAATAAATTAAAATTAATAGTTTAAGTACTGAATTTGTAGTTTACCCTTTTTAATATTATGTTTTCGCTAAGGAGTGCCGAATGTCGTCGTTTCTGTGCCTCTTACTTTATTCTGATCATTATAACATCTTGTGATTTCATAACACGAAAGCCGTGCGACTGTTTATTTATATAAAAAAAACCCTTGAATCGACTATATAATAATTTCTCCAAATTGTATAAAAATAAAATTAGGTGGGGTCACATCCAGTGTATAATTATAATAAAATAATATAAGGTGTCGTTAATCGTTATGCCACATTATTCGAGTTATTTATTTATTTACATTTATATTTGCGAAAGCAACCTCACACCAACCCTAACTCTGTTTGTTTATACGCATCGGCAGTTGATTTTACTTTTCTAACCTTTAAAATGAAAAAATAAATAAGAAATAAAAAATTTGGTCATTACGAACTTTGTAAAAAGAATAGAAAAAGACAAATCTGATTCCTTCTTGCCTGTTAAATCGAGTTTATTAAAGTAAGATGTCGAATTTAAATGTTAAAGATGTAAAAATAATATTAAAATAAAATGAAATTTGAATCGATTTTTTATTTTAATCAGACTTTTTAAAATGACAAAATACATCATTTCTTACTGAATTTTACTCTCTCTCATATTTTAGTCAATTTACTTTCAATTTTTCCAATTTACTAATCGGACTTGAATTACTATTGTTTTGATCACTCTAAATTAGTTTATTATTATTTAAGTATGATGTGATATTTATTATTATTATTTAATATAAAAATAATTTTATTATTATTTTGAAGGTCGACGATGATCCACGGTGGGAGATGATTATTTTAGTTTTTTTATTTAATAATAAAAAATATTTTTTATTTATTTTAAATTATTTTTATATTAAATAATAAGAAGAAAAATGCCACATAATAATAATAATAATAATAATAATAATAATCCATATTGATCAAAACAGAAACAAATCGAAAGTTCAGTAATTGAATTAAAAAAATTAAGAGTACAATGAGTAAAATAAGAAAGATAAAATAAAATTTAACGAAAAATAGCGTAGTTTGCGTTCATCCTTTTTCTAATTCTGACAGAACTTTATTGCTTGATGTTGCATGATATTATTGTTATTATTATGATTATTATTATTATTATGCAAACTCATGACTAGTATTTTAGTTCGAATTTTACCCTAGGCGTGACTTCTTATGTTAAAATTTTCAAGGGGACGACCGTTCTTTATCGACCCTGTCAATGTTATAATAATAAGGTTCGTATTATTTTCATAGATAATAATTTACCAAATAAGGGTTCACTGGATGGACTTGGCAGTCAATGTTATAATGCCTAGAAGTTACATGCAAAAGAGCAGTGAGAGTGCATGCCTATGAATATATTTTTAACTAATACTTGTACTACCAACTAAGCTTCTCGAACCCCATCTCGGAAAACACGACGGGAAGGGCACCGACATTCAACTTTGCTTCTTGTTCTTGGTAGCTGCATGTTGTCTAGGTTCCCAGCCAGACATGAATCCGCTTGGACTGACACCTCGGCCAATCGGATCTTGAACGAGCTCCGAGCCTGGTGTATGCTGCAATGTGGACGTTTCATTGACGTTTTTCACTCCTTTGGTATGTAGATTCACGGTAGGAGGAACCAGGGTGTTGCCCACGAAACAGCTTTCCACTCTCCGATGGTGCATGGGAGTGGCCATGCTCGGAACTGGTTGGTGAAAAAACTGATTATTGTTCGGCTGCAATTGGACAGGAGTAACAGGATATGCTTCCAAAGGACTGCTAACAAAAGGCAAGCCGACGTTAGCTATATTGTGTCTAAATGGAGCAGGGTTAATCCCCGTCACCTTCTTAACTGTTTCTTCAGCCATTTTTACCTGAAAATTCAAATACAACAATCAACCTGATAGACACGGAATTAAAGTTGCATTTATCAGGATCAACAATGAAGCTATAATCACTTGCAGCAATTTCAGGCATAAAGATGCAAGACTGTTTCACAACAGTCCAAATACTGACATTAATATCTGATGTCCAGCAACGTAACTCTGGTGAATTAGCAAACGCGAGATCATGTCAGTATCCATTATATAATTAATAGGGAGACATACAAATCATAAGTAATTTCAAGTATATAGTTGGACACGCCAAAACAAATTAATCTCCCTTCCCTGAGAGAATTGCAGCAACTATAATGTGCAACTTCGTTTATGATTAAACCCTTTAATCCTATATGAAGGAAAATGAATTTGCCTATTGCTTTTCAGAGTTTAACTAACTAATCTTCACAAACTTCATGGTGTCACAATAACATGTTCTTATGTTGAAAAAACTTTCAACAGGATCCATAAGTCAACTAACTGAAGAGTAAATGGACCACAATAAGAAAATGCAAATTAGGGAATGGTGACTGACTTGAAGGTGATGGTTTACCTTTGCTCTTAATGTCTCGATATCAGCCTTCAAAATTCTATTGTCAACAGCAGCTTCATCATATTTATGATTCGTGTCACTTAGAGTCTTGAGTAATGTTGAATGATCAACACTTAGTTGACCAACCTAGAAAAAATCACTTGCAGGATCAAAAAGACAATAAAACAAGATACACCAGACCATTAGGGGGTAGGAGGAATGGCGTGTCAAAACCTGTGCTTCAAGTTCACTCGTATGTGTTTGCTTTCTTCTTCTAGAGCGTCTGGCTGATTCTCGGTTTGACAGCATTCTGACCCATCACCAACGTACCAATTAGTCCAGGGCAATTTTTTGATCGCATCAACGAATTGAGATTGAGTTTAGCAAGAATTTATTAATTCACAAATCTGGAAGTGAAATAGGCAATTACTGCTTAGAATGCTTGTGTTTGGATTAATTCTTGAAACGGATAGTATAATTTTGTTCAATTAAGTAGTATAGAATCATTAGTTCGAGTCTATTTACAAATAAGTATTTGAGTCCTTTGAAGATAACACAAATTAGCTCACAACTATTACTTAAGAAATACTGACCCTTCTAATTAAAGCAAATAAAAGATAAGAAGAAAGGAAATCAAACATGTTAAGGAAAAGAGAATAAAGAACAGAAAGATAGCATTGCAAATCCTCAAACCAATGAATATACAAGAAAAAAAAGCAGAAAACTTGATTACCTCCTTGCACGCTTTGCATCAGCTGGATCCATGTTGTCAGTGGTTTCAGTTCTCTAAGTTCGTCATCATCTGAATCTCTCCCGATGATACATTTGTTATTGCCTCCTTTGTACCCCTCTTTTTTTCTGTGTAGTTGACACAGACAACATTCCACAAGGTGTAGCATCTGGTTCACCCTGTCCTTGAGCCTTTGAGGACCCTTCAATGGAAGAATTTTTATCAGCAAGACATTATCATATGTAAACTAGTTATGGAAAAAGGAGAACCAAATTAATACACGAAGAGCTCCAAAGTTCTTTGGCATATCTCGTAGCACTTGGGTAATAAAAAATGTGGAGAAAAATAAGGAATAAGAAGGAGAATTAGAGAAAAATGAAATATAAACGGGCTAATGTTCCATTTCTTGTTTGAATGGTTATGTAAAGTTATCAAATCCAGTAAAGCAAATTAAATCCATATTTATATATCCCTCCATCAGTTTTCTCATTTTCCTTTCCTTCACTCTTTCAGCTCAAGCATGAACCGAAGATCAAGTCATATTGCACTTCATGAAAAGTAAAAACCTGGCTATTAGTAATTTACTGTTACTAAAACAGTCATGCATGATATGACAGAAAGGTTCCGGTGAAAACTAAATGAACCGCAACGCTTTCCTACAGTTCAGCAAGAAGCCAATGAATCATTGATGTAGGTAACTTAAAGTGTCCAAACTACAGAAGTATTCATATAATTGATTCTGATTTCTTCCATAATCCGACCCCCAACAAATCAAAAACTGGATGAACTACATTGATTCAATATCATATAGACTTGCCATAGCATATAAGCTATGTTGCTCGACTTTCCATTTCTCATGAATTTCCTTGTTCAACTCTTGCATATGGGGATATGATTATATGACTTCCAAGGATCTTTCAAATTTATGGAAAACCTTAGAAAAATTCATTCATAACCCTGTCCGACACTAACACCCATGTCCGAGTAACATAGTATATAAGGGTCCGTCTGCCAGTTTAGAAATTAAATTAAACTCGATTAAAGTTTGCGCCTCCTATTACAATGAATCATACTTGTGAGCAAGAAAATGCTTATCGCTTTGTATATGACTAGTGATATTTCCAACTAAACTCCAATTTGCCAAAATACAAGCATCCTAACACGGAAATGAGCAATTTTCAACACAAACCATAGCTCTATTTGAACCGACTCCTGCTCAGGAATATAATTACCCCTTTGAACTAACTCGACATTGGCTTCATAATTTTGAACAAAAAAATGGTGTCCATAAAATCTGAAACAGAAGGGTAACTAATAATTTAATTACAGGGTTGAGTAACTAAGTCGTATGCTTGTATCACAGGAATTGCATTCAAATATCAGTCGCTCCAACAAGAATAAGAAACGTAAACGTTTCTTCATCCTTAGTCTAAATTAGCTATTGCATTAGATAAAATAGTAAAATCTAAAAGACTAAATTCATAAGGATAAAGGGGGAAAAGTCAAATCAAAGGCATGCAAAGCAAAAGCTTACCTTGAACTTGGGATTTCGATTGAAGCGACTGATCTTCAGGTTGAGCAGCCGAAGCTTCTGCCTTCACAGCTGACGTCTGAATAATTTTTTTTTCAAAAAAAGACATGCATACTGATATTGCTTATATTATACAATAAAGAATACAATTCGAAAATCGAGATTGGAGAAAGAGTGATACACGAGAGAGAGCAAATACAACATAGGCTTGCTCGAGCTTGCTCTTCAGGGTCGCCTGGACCTCATCGGAATCAATCGGGACCTTCGGTTTCAGAGAGGACGGCGGAGAGCTATGATTCTGATTACCAGGCCTTTTGATCTCCACCACGTCATCATCACCGTCGCCGTCATATTTCGAAGCGGACAGTTGAGGTTCCGCTAAAGAGGGACCAATCACACTCTCACTCGAACGCGACACCGGGATCGCCCCGCCGGTACCGGAAAACTCTTCGAGAAAAATATCCAAAGCCCACTCCGATTGGCTTCGGTTCATCCCCAACGGCGCATCCCAAAAGGAGTCCGAGAAATCGTCAACTGAGAACACAGTATGCATCGTTTTCAGTGAAATCTTTTTCGTTCTCTTCTCCAAAATGCAATTCGACTTCCTTTCTTTTTCTTCCCGTTTTTAATAGTCATTTAAATTAGGATTAATTGCATCAGATATCCAAACTATAATTTAGATTTAAAATTAGCTCTTAACTTTTAATATATTTTAACTGAATCCTCAAGCATTCATGTTGTATGTATCAAATCCTTACGTTAGCTAAGACATTAAATATCAATTCAAATAAACCCTAAAATATTTTCTAAACATGTGAGTTAAATTTTAATTCACATATTCAAAAATAAAAAACTATTTCTATACTAAGTAAAATCTAAATAACTTATGCGACAAGAAAACGTGTTCATATTCTAACCCACGTGCTTTAAATATATTGTATATAACATTTGAGCTGATATTTAATAATCAACCTAATATATGGATTATAAAAATCTCTACTAACGATTTAGTTTAAGTGGTAAGCAATTTGATATTGATTAAGCAAGGTCTCAAATTCGAGTCATTGTGTATACAAAAAATTTCCATTAGGAGACACCCAACAAAGCCTGGTGTACGACACGGGTCGGGTCGGTTCATAAGCAGATTGATATAGTTTGAAACAATTTCTCGGATTCGAGTTCTTGTATATGCAGAAAATCCTCGTTGGGAGACTTACCCACCAAAATCACGTGTGCGACGCGTGTCGGTTTAGATTAATCAAGGTGAACGATCAATTTTAATATTGGTTATTAGCCATTTATATTTATTATTATTTTACATCAGATTTTTTATTTTATTTTATTATTTTATTTTTCATAAATTTGTCTTAATGACATGTTTTCATTGTCTTCCTTTTTGATAAGTATTCTATTTTCTTTATCAGTCGTTTGATCGTTCTTTTCGTTATATTTTTAAGATTAAATTTGACATCAACATGGCTGAACAAGATGACGTTTATTTATTATTTTTACTTATCCTCCCTGCTTTAGAGTCTTGGATTATATTTAGATACGCATTTTGTGTTCGAAGTTAGTTTTCTCATGATGCTCAATTATGATATGAGATTATCGATAGTCTTTTAATAGTTTGATCACATGTGGTTCGCTTGCTGATGTAGCTAGATATGTTCATTTCTGTATTTTGTTTGAGTTTTTTTGAAATATTTTCTAACATTTTTTATTGTATGATCCTTGTATGATCTCAAGTGACTACTTTTTTGTATTAATGGTTATAGAGATATGTTCTAATTATATGCTCATTGTAATCTTAGATATTCCTCTTTTTTAAAAAAATTAATAACTTCTATTTGCATAAAAAGTCTAATAGATGATTTGAGTTGATAACATAATGACAATTTTAGAATGTTTGAAATTCAAGATTAATTTATCAATTGAATATTAGTTCAGTTGATAGTATTGTCTTTATAATATCTATAAGACCGCATGCGTGAATATACTTAATTTTTTTTATAGGTTGAGATTATAGATTGTTTAGGTATTGTAATCCGTATAACAAAGATCATTAATAATCAGTTTTGTCTAGTGGGATAAGATATTAAATTCTTTAACTAATATCAGAGGTTTGAATTATGACGTTATGAATGGAGCAAATTGGATTGAAAGTATCGCCCCACAATGAGTGTTTGCAGTATCCGATCTCGATCATAATAAATCGGATACCGATGATTAAATAAAATAAATTTTAAAACCAATTCAAAATATGGAGAATAGTTCATGGACGTGTAGCTAAATTAATCCTCTATGCGGGAACGGACAAAATGCATATCCACTAACATCCCGACACGAGTAAAGACAGGGTCGATGGGGAGTTTCAACTTGCTTTTGGGCAATAAAAGCATATAATGTAATGGATTCTCGAGCTGTCGCACGAAAGACAATCTGTCCAACTGCCTATTTCCCAATGCCTTAAGCAAAGCATATTTTGAGTCATCCTGCGCACAAATCTCCCATCTGGGCTTTTGGTTGGATTCTTACAAGCTCGTCTTCTATTTTACCTTTGACGAGTTGATTGATGTGTAAATTGCATAAAGAAAGATCTCGCATATCCTTCAGTTGGTTTTACTTGAAAGATTTTATAATAATTTTTAATGTTATATGATTGTTATTCATGAATTTTTAAATTCAGTAGATATAGTTAATTGATAATAAATTTAATTTTGATATATTAAATAATACTTATTATATATCATATCAAAGAGTTGCGATCTTTCAACTGTCGAAAAATATATAATTTTAAAGTCTTTATATTTAAGAATGTTCACTCAATTCTTTATCTTTAAAAATAAAGCTTTTTGAAAGTTTTTATTCTCGAAATATTCTTCGAAGAATCTGAAATGCATAAATCAATCTTACATAAAATGAAAAAAAAGTTTAGAAGAGGTACAACAATTTTAATTTATTTATTTTTAATCAAATCAAACGACGAACGTACGAGCAGCCGATCCTCGAGACAAAGGTAGATTTCTATGTATTATCTTATTTGATCCAAAATCTAAAACAGCAGTGTAGATTTTTAAGCCAATTTTCGAATGTACCAGCCTCTGATTCATATTTTGGGTTATTCTGATTTTGTTGTTCAAAAGTTTCATCAATGGCGAACAGAACTCAAATCCCCACAAAAACAACTCAGCTCTTATTGCTATGATCGCCGACGAGGTGAGTATTTCTTTTGAGGCGGCCCGAATCGCTAAGCAGATCTCCGTTCTTACAAATCATGTTTCTGTTTCATTACAACTAGATGATTCAGGAAAGACTACCTTTATTGAATTACATCTCCGATGAGAAGCGATTTACCGTTTAATTTTCATCTGCATTATTGGTAACACCTTATGGAGCATTAGATTGGTAGTGCGGTGATTGTTGTCAACATTTGATTTAACCTTTCTGATTTGTAATTCGTTTGTTTCAGGACACGGTGGTTGGATTTCTGCTTGCCGGAGTGGGTAATGTTGACTTGAGGAGAAAGACAAATTACCTCATTGTGGATTCAAGTATGCTCTTCAACTTTCTTTCTTCTATTACTACAGTAGTATCATCATCCAAGTAAATATCATCATCTTTATCTTTCACTTGTAGAATTCCTTTTGCTTTCACCTTTTAGAGACCTCTGTAAAACAAATTGAAGAAGCATTTAAAGAGTTCACAACAAGGACGGATATTGCTGTCGTGCTGATCAGTCAACATGTAAGTTACTTGCTGAATATGTTTTCATACAACAGCATGTGTTTCCTGCCATTTAGAGAGTTCACAGTAAAGCCGTTTGTCTTGAAGCCTTCAGGTCAAAGATACATATTTTTGTAGTGATTATCTGTTCCAACTTTTCATGGAATGATCATTAACAGCCACTAATGGAAAACTAACACAGACAATGAATATAGAATTGTATATTAATCTCCTGATTTTTACAGGAGCACTACCATCTTATTTATACAAGAAAGGCTTTGCACAATAGCCTCAACAGAAATCTGTTACAAACGGCTACAACCTACAACAAGCTAACTAACCCTGCTGAGCTGGCGCATCAACTCTTCATAACCTATCCAATATGCTCCCTGCTTCTTCCACCTTCAAAACTTCTTTTAATGATTCTTTTAATGATACAACCCCTAGTTTCTGTCTAAACATGTGAAAATAGTCTTTTGACAACGCTTTAGTAAAGCCATAAGCTACTTGATGTGAAGAAGGAACATAGTTAATCTTTAACTTGTTTGCTGCCGCCTTTTCTCGAACAAAGTGCTCATCCAACTCCACGTGTTTTGTTTTTGAATGGTAAACCGGATTAGCGCTCATAGCTAGACATGCATAAAGTCGGATAAAAAATCGATCCGGATTGGATAAAAATCGATCCGGATTGGATAAAAATCGATCCGGTTTTTTCACATAGCCAAAAAACCGGATTTTAAAAAATCGGTTCGGATCCTAACCAGTTTGGAGGGCCAGATGGTGTAACCGGGTTCGATTTGAAAAAAACCGGTTTGTAGCCATGATGAACAAAAAATACAAAAATAAGATTTGAGAGATATTTAGGTGTTGTGTAATAAGATTTGAGAAAGTTGTAATCAACCAAATACATCACCAACTTATTTATATATGTTTAGGGTGGTAAAATGATGATTTTTTTTAGAAAACAAGATCACAAAAACCCCCAAACGGCTATATTAACGACTAGTTTTTAAAATCACAGACCAATTTTTTTCATATAAAAATCGGTTTTTTTCAAATCGGTTTTTAATCTGGTAAAAAAACCGATCGTCTAATTTTTTCCCAAATCGGTTATACAATCCGATTTTTAAATATTCAATCCGGTTTAAAAAAAACCAGTTTTTCCCAAATCCTGTTTCAGATATTTTTTACGCAAAATCGGATATTCAAATTTTTTGTGCACCTCTACTCATAGCTATAACACTAGAATTGTCACTCCAGATGATCGGTGTACCCTGAAGCTCGACTACCATGTTGTCCAATAGAACGCTTCCGATCGTCTAATTTTTCCCAAATCGGTTATACAATCCGATTTTTATATTCAATCCGGTTTAAAAAAAAACCAGTTTTTCCCAATCCTGTTCAGATATTTTTTACGCAAAATCGGATATTCAAATTTTTTGTGCACCTCTACTCATAGCTAAACACTAGAATTGTCACTCCAGATGATCGGTGTACCTGAAGCTCGACTACCATGTTGTCCAATAGAACGCTTACCATGTTGTCCAATAGAACACTTACCCATGTAAAATCAGAGGCTACATCAGCCAAGCTTCTATACTCAGCTTCTGTTGTGGATCTAAAAACCGTTTTCTGCTTCTTGGAATTCCACATGACCAAGCTGCCAGCAAGATAAACCAATACCCGAGATTTAACGCCGGTCTATATTAATCCGCAAAGGCAACCAGCTGAAAGGGTGTATCATTTCCAGATATAACCAGCCCATAATCAAAGTTTCTTTGAAGTATCTAAGAACTCGTTTGAGTGCTCAACTTACAAAAGACATTATTATCAAACGGTTAAGATTTTTTTTAGTGGATATCCTATAATTTTCGTCTCTTAGTTTTAATCTTCATTTAGAATTGTTCGTGGAACAATATGTTAGAATTATTCTCTAAACATATATGCCTACATTAATATTGCATCTAACTTTCAATATGGACATAGAATCATAAAGATTATTAACAATTATTAGAATTTTGTGAAAAATAAAACGTATATTTAGGGAAAATTTTGAATTACGTCAGTTGAATTTTTTTCTTGTTGGATTTGTGTTGCTTTTGCTGTTATTTTTTTAATAAAAATATAATTTAGGCATAGTTTAATATTTTTCAAACAAATCAATCCTTTGGATCATAAAATCGAATAATCCAGAACCTTCCCGAGAGTTGAGGCCCAAGCCCCAAGGCGAAGCAAAATATAAAAGCAAAAACCCAATTGGTAAATATTTTTTTGGAGGATTGCCCGCGATTGAATATATTTTCTAATTGTTATATAATAGGAATAAATCCTTCCCCCTTTTTTCCCTTCAACAAAACGAAAAGCTCAACTCAAAAAAAAAAAAAAAAAACGAAAAGTTCGGAATTAGGGTTTCGATAACCCCACCCCCACCGTAGCCCCTCCATATCAGACACCTTTTTGATTAATGTTGCCTGTCACTGATCTTATGAGCCCATAACTGTTGCTCTGCTCCATCTTGTTGTATAACCTTGCAATAGTTTTATGATTAACCTTTTATATGCGAAGGCTTTGAAATTACTTAACGAATTTATTATTTGAGGGTTTGTCTACATGGACTCATTTCCAAGCGAACTTTATTGTCTGTTAAATAGCCTGCACATATTGTTACAGGGGTCGCATTGATGTGTGCGTCTTTAGGGTAGATTTGTCTGTCTTGGGTTGTAAACCATGGTAAAGTCTAACTTATAAGGCATGCAACTCTGTTTAGTAGTGACGAGTGTTCCTTTGTACAGACTGATAGAGCAGTCATGCTCGATGAAATCGTAGATTATATGAAGTTCCTGAGACTCCAAGTTAAGGTATCATTCACACTTTTTAAATGTTTGATTTTCATACTTTACTGCATATCATAGCACTGCTCATGCCCATTGAATCGGTCTGCTATAATTTATTGATGGATGTGCCATATAATTTCGGAAGTTTTCCTGCAAATATGTCAGGGCATGTTCCATTTGAAAGAATTCTCTCCTCATGGGTCGTACTAAATTTGATGTTTAACAGGTTTTGAGCCATGAGTAGGTTGGGCGGAGCTGGTGCAGTGGCACGCTTGTAACGACATCCTGATATCATCTGTAGAGTGATAAACAAGTAATCATGCACGTATTGAACAATTCATATCTATTTTCTATCCTAAGATAATCGAGCTTCCTATATTAATCATCAGTACGAAAGCAGTGAGGGTGGGAGAAGCCAACCAGCATGGTAGAAGTGGTCAAACGACGGCACAGAGCAACAAGTAGCCAAGCTCATGGAAGAAAACGTTGCAGCTGCCATGCAATTTCCCCAATCAAATCTCTTTGCATTATGCCCATCTCACTCGCCACCACCATCTACCACACGCAACTACAAGATACCTCCTCTGTTGTCAATCCGGATACAAATCCTCCGTCCTAGACAGTCCTCCATCAAACCCTTTATTTGTCCTATTCTAACAGCCCCCGATGACGACAAATAACTAGTTTGGCTGCCTTTTTAAAATGCAATCAAAGTCGGATGCCATAGCCATAGCTTTTTTCTTTGCCTTTATTTTTCAGCTTGTGTTAAAATATTTCAAAACAGGGTTTGATGTCAATGCTTAAAAGAAACGAGAAGCAGGCAATTGATGGGTTGACAAGTTCGAGTAAAGGGGAAGGATTGTCAAAGTTTCAATTGACACGCTCTTCTTTTTTGTAGCAAAAAAGGTGGGGGAAGAAGATAGTGGAGAATGATGGAAGAGCACATTTTTTGGGGTTAGTGGATTGAGGGACCTGCAAAAAATGACAGCTGATATTATATTGTAACAATGTATTTTTCATAGGAAATGGAATGCCGAAGTATTAGAAAAGCTGATATTATATTGTTATATATATATATATGTGTGTGCGCGAAGTGCTTGTTGCCATGGATGTTGAAGTCGTTCGGACGACGGGAAAAAAGATGGTGGGCGGCCGTGGGAGGGTGGCTGGTTTCACCGTCGCTTTCAAATCCTTAAAGTACTATTGTAATATTTACGTAATAAATAATTATAATATTATGTTGAATCAGCTTAAATTTTTTATCCTAAATCTAAAATTGACTCGATCTGATCGTACCGTTAAAAGATTCAACTCAATCTGAATATAAAATTTCAAATTAAAAGTTGATTTAATCGGCTTATTAATTTCGGATGAAATAAACAACCCTAGCTGTGAAATATATAATCGGAGGTCCTGAGCAGGAGTTCACTCAGCTCCTTGCGTGCCGGTCCTATGAATATTTATACCTAAACTTGAGGGGTCTATTATATGATAAGATTTGTTTATCTTGATCTAATAAGATTGTAAAATTATTATTTTATTGACACAATAATATAAATTGTATCTAATAATAGACATGAGTTGGATTAGACTGAGTTTAATTTATCGAACTCGATCCGCATACTATATCTTTTCAATAATCATTCAAATTGACTCAAGTTTAAGGAGGTTACACTTGAGTCGAAATCCGTTTTGATTTTTAGGATAAAAATTTACATCCGATATATAAATTTATTTTTTTTTAGGTAAAATCGGATTCTAATTAAAAAAATATAGATATATGTACCCTACACTAGCTTTAATTCTATACTAGAGTCGAATGCTTCGTTTATTCTTGGCGTCGCCCCAGCCATCCTGGACCGAAACTCGAGGTTTCGTCCGTCAAGTATATCATCGCACCTACGGTCCAATTAATCGTTATAATCGTTGATGACTTCAATAATACTTCTGAAATTGAAGGTACGTGTAAAAACTTAGGTATGAAGTTATCCTTCATTCAATCTTCTTGGTACACATATGCTTGTCCTGGAAAAATGGTAAAGCAATAATATATCAATTTGTACACTTGGATTCGATCTTTTAAGTATTCTCATATTCTTTAAAATCAGAAAATAAAGAGACAACCACGGGTAATTATTTCGATCTTTAAGTATTCTTATATTCTGATCTCTTCATGAGTCTCGGTCTCTTGCAAGAGCAAATGAACATTTCCCAGGGAACATCTCCAACAAGCATCCAATCACCATCTTTGTCTTCATAAGTAGGAGCATAATCAGATCCATTGTAGCCTTCCCTCTCCGAGTGTACACCTTTTAGAATATTGCAGACCAAAGAAGAGATCATAAACTATTGATTTAACCCATTTTTCCCTCAAAACAAATGATTGATGCTTACCAATGGTGAGCTTGAACTTTTTTTCCAAAGCCTCGAGGAGTTGAGAATAACTTTTGTAAACCTTGAGATTGATCTTCCTGAGATAAGGAGCTCCGTCGACGTTCACTTTGACATACATCCCCGTCGCTTCACCTCCGCTTCTTTTTGCGTTTTGTAAACGGTTTTTCCGGTATGACCGAATCGGTGGCCACCCAACTACTCGTTCCCTGCATTTATTCATGACCATCAGCTAAACTCTCTATATAAGGAACATATATGTGTGTACTTACTTGGCAGGAGGGGGACTGTCCTGTTCATCATTTTCAGATATTGTAATGCTAGAACTATTCATTGAACTCGGGTACTGCTCGGGTGAACTTCTCTCGTTGTTTCTGATACTCGGCTTATCGTTCGAACCGGGCAAGCCGAGTCTGAGCTCGGTTGCCATGAGATTGAGATCATTCTTGTAATCCACTCTCGTTTCCATTGCTACCAATGTATGTATATAATTACTTGAAAGATGAATGATTCCTCCACCTGAAGAACAATATTGCTTCAAATCTTGTGCATTCAATGGGAATTCTGTTTTGCAGGCTAACTAGTTTTATAGTTATTTGGTTCGTGGGACAATATCTGGGCTGTAGGGACTTGTTTGCTCCACATGTATCCCATGAACGCTGGTTTCCCACGCGCTTCCTCGACAACACCAAGAGTCCATGATTTAAGATGCATGTCGAGCGAAGCGCGTGGGTTTGGACCCGAGACAGCTAAAAAATATATGGTGATGGCTGCCTGTTTACATGTAGGGCAGCGTTGAGTTTGGGTGCACCGAGTGGAGGGGACAAGCACAAACTGATGTGTTGAAGAATTGGATCACCAGCTCCCCCATGTGAAAAGGGCTCCTACGTGAATGTCATTTTTGGTGAAGACGATAGCCAGTGGGGTCGACTTGCTTTTTATATTAATGACTTGTAATTTTAACATGACATTGGAGTGTCATGTGGGATTTGCCATCGCTGCTAGCTCCTTTTTGTTGTAGAATATCTTGTAAAAGCTCAGACTGAATTATCGGAAAGGAGGAGATCCCCCAATTCTGATATTCTTGTCGATAACTTTGAAATATAAAAACATAAACTATTAAATTTATTATATTTACTCTCTAAATCAAACTTCGGAAGTCACTTTTCCGTCTATTGAACAGCTTGATCTTAGAATCTTTGAAATCTTTGGAATTTTATACTTTTCGACGAGTTATAATTTTTTGATGCGATCATTGAGTGACTTACGTAGTCTATCATTTGAGTCTATTATCTGATAGCTATATCTATTTAATATGTCAATTTACGAATAACCATCATTATTCTAGATCGAACATTAACACCAATAATAAACATATAAATCATCGTACAAGATTAAAGGGAAGGACTCTCTCCACACTCTCTCAAACTATTTATCATGTTCAGCTTATCTACTCTCTACCAACTTTTATAGAACCATTGATGGTACTTTTTCGCCCAAATTTAAAAGGTAAGCCGCATACCGTCACACTATTTTTATACGTTAATAAATTTAAAAATAAATAAAAATAATCTCAATCTATTTGAATATATAAAATCCTGTTGTAATCCTAAGCAATCTTGAGAAGCAGAAACCAATTCTTTATAATTGTTCTGACACCGGGGTTGGCAGCAAAACTGTTTATGTGTACCCCAATAGATGACACAAGACCAAGCAAGCCAGCCCTAACTTTGAGTATTTCCCAAACAGCTTTATTGGCTAATGGGGCAGCCTTGTTTGCCATGCACCAAAACACCAACAAGTTTCTTTAGCCTACCATTACATATCCACCAAGCTTCACTAAATTCAATTTGACTTGAATTAATTTAGCATAATAAAAAACTTGATTGGATTAAAAATAGAAAGTCTATTTTCTTTTCTTTAGTTAATAATATAAAATTGTTCAAAATTATTCTTTTAAATAAATTTCATTTGTAATCAAATAACTATTTGTATAAATAGATATTAAGAATTAGACTTTAAAGAATTAAATTATTCACCATATTTTTTTATTAAGTTAAGGTGATTATAAGTACTATATGTTCTAAATATACTTTCAACCATTTAACAATGAACGTTCAATCACCCTGCTGCAGTCACTGGTGATCGAACCCTTGACCTCTAGAAACAACAACGATTTCTTTAACTATTAAAATGAATTGGTTCGTGCTTATACACCATAATTCTTACTTATCGTTATCTAGTTTAATATCATAGTACGACACATTGTGCCATATATCTTAGAATTGGTTTGTAATGAGAAAGGGACCACAGCCTTTTTCCGGTTTCAATTCCAACCAGAAGGGAAACAGAGCGTTGATTATTATAGCAGTACTGAGTTTTCATACCATCAATTTAGACCCTACAATGTAACAGTTATGCCAGAACTAACTTGTGCTCTGAATTGTTGCAGACGATGAAATTGGCCGAGTGGGGTATGATCTTTCATTTCTTAATCCACTCAAATGGAAATTGAATTTGCAGGATAAGCATTAGGAACCAACTTTTTTTTTTATAATCACTTGTATCTAATCTATTAATAAACTAATTTGGATCAGGTACTACAGAGGCAATGATGACCCTTCCAACCCAGTTTACTCCATTCGTAATCATTAGGATTCAAACTCCTGACCTTGTTTAAATGATCTAATGTCTCATTAAACTAGACCAACCTGTTAGTACATTAGATACCAGCTTTATGCCAACATTAATGGCATATCACCCAACCACAAGTGAGGAGTTTTGATTTCTAAGATTCATAATAAGGCCATCTGCTGCTGTTCCTGCAATTATTGGGTTTGGCCTTTTCTTTCCACCCCAACTTCTACTCGCAAGAGGCTTCCGAAGGGGAAACTCTACACACAAATCCGCCCATTCTTCGTCATAAGTTCATATCTATGGTTAGTCCACCACGTTTATCCTACATGTTGGGATGTTCGACATGAAACCAAACAATCAAAAATTGTTCTTGTAAGATTTGTTAGGGAATCATTAACACTTTTTCCAAAAGAATGTTTGATAGAATAAGGAAATATACAAAAAAAAAAAATCATATATAAATAACATTTAGTCAAATTCATAATAAATGAATGTACCTAGAAACTAATGACCTTCATAAACGTGGGACTACGACATGTTATACATTTGTCTTGAATATATTTATCTCCCTAATTCCAATTAAGAAGGAATAAACTCAGCAAAGAATTACCTCAAAGTTACACCATGAAAAATAACTTACGTTATTTACTTTGTAACAAGATTGAGGCTATATGTTTACATTACTTACACCATGAAAAATAATTTAATAGATATATATATATCAAGGGTAATTATTTGTTTCGAAGGCTATAATTATTTGGTATGTTTTCAGTAAAATTTTTAACGTTTTTAATTTTATAATTGAGATTAAAAATGATTATGTGTATTTAACTAAAATATATTTTAAAAAAATTATGATTAAAAAAAACTCCAATCACTAGATAATACATACTTCTAGTTTGGGATATGGAGAATAAAGTGGTAAGTCACGCTTAATGTGCATCCACATCAGGTCACGTATAATCAGACTTGCTGAAGATAATTAAAAATGTTGTTTAAAGCTCGTACGGTTGTTGGCGGTGGAGATCTAGATTCTGATACGACACCAGGGTTCGTGAGTTGTGAGGTTGCTAGCTGCCTTTATAATTGGCTCAATCATGCCATAAATATATGACATGATCTTCCTTGGGATTTTAATATTTCTTTTATGATAAAATAATAATAATAATAATATGATGATGATTGATCTTTTTTTTTAAGAATGTTACTCTAAATTAATAGATTTACTGGATACATTCAAATTTAAAACTTTGTGAAGAATCGATACTATCTAAACAACCGTCCTTATTAAAAACAATTAAAATGTTTATGAAAATACTTTCTTAATAAAAGTAATATCTTTGAAATAAGGTTATCCAGCAAGGCATTCTACTAGATCTAAAGAAAATAGATATGTTCCGAAAGAAATTTATTAAAAAAATTCTCAAATATATAGAAAAAGAATTATAGAAATGTAAAATAGAGATTATTAGTGATCGAATCACCTATCAATATTAATTATATCAGCATAAAAGAGATGGAATCAGGGGTTGGTTCAAGTGGTAAATAACTTGATATCGTTTAAGCAAGGTCTCATGTTCGAGACCTTGTATATGCAAAAAATTCTTGTTGGGAGACTCACCCACCAAAGTCAGGTGTGCGACCCGAATTGATCCAGATTAGTCAGAACGAAACTTTGAAACTAGAGTGCAACAAAAAGAAGAAGAAGAGATGAGATGGAGACGATTAAAGACGGCTCCCAAATCGTCCACGATAGCAATTAATTATACTCCAATTGTTGTCTGAATTTAAAAGAAGAAGAAAGTAAAAATATAGCGTCAAACTAAAATATGTATACCTGTACCATTAATAACTATAATAATAATAATAAACTCTTCTTATTTATATTACTTATATCTGCTTAATTTGACAACTACTGTAGTATTATACAATAATACTTAGATCACAGTGGATAGTAAATCTGGAAATATTTTATATGGGTGAGAACAAATAAATCCCAGGACAACCAACAAAATTAATAATTAATAAATGAAAGTTTAAAATTTTTACAATATTAGTAAATAAAATTTTGATTTCAGTATCCACCCACCTTAAAGTATACAGGCCGCCACTAGTCAGTCGCAGACTCCCATAAAAATATACCAAATCAATTGTACATAATACTGCACCAAATTCTTGTTAAAAATGATTTAACTGAGATAATTTCAACAAACTTTTGGGAGATGCAGAACTCATTGACCAAAATCTCGGCATTAGGAACCCTCATGAACCACGTATGTATGTGTATATATTTGGGCCACCGAGTTGGTGTTGGGATTTGGGAAGGCTTGTTCTATATATTTGCACCACCTGGATCCAGTTTCACATAGTCTTGCTTGTTCCAATGGCCATTTCTCTATCCGAAACCTTCCTATCCATCAACCGCCACCTCCATGATCATCACTTTCCAGCACAAAAATCTTACATTGGACGTTCTAAAAGCATGGAGTTTGCGAGCAGATCTCCTACGATTCCCAGAGTTATTTCCAAAACGACCGAGTCCTTTTCCTCCGTAATCAATGAACTCCAACTGGAACGAAGAGCAAAACTAGAAGAAGATGAATACATAGAAGCCGGTAAACAGCATCATCAAGAAACACGCTTAACTGATGTATGGAGAGAGATCCATGGCGAAGACGATTGGGTCGGGATGTTGGATCCCATGGACCCTATACTACGGTCCGAGCTGATCCGATACGGCGAGATGGCGCAAGCCACTTACGACGCTTTCGATTTCGACCCGTTTTCCAAGTACTGCGGGAGCTGCCGCTTCACCCGACGTGAGTTCTTTGACTCTCTCGGCATGGCGCAACATGGCTACCATATCTCTAGGTACCTCTTCGCTACGTCCAACATTAACCTCCCGAATTTCTTTAAGAAATCACGGTGGCCCAAAGTGTGGAGCAAGAACGCGAATTGGATCGGATACGTTGCTGTTTCCGACGATGAAACATCAAGACATTTAGGTCGTCGGGACATCACAATTACTTGGAGGGGGACCGTGACACGCCTAGAGTGGATTGCAGATTTGATGGATTTTTTGAAACCAATTTCTTCCAACAAAATCCCATGTCCTGATTCTACGGTAAAAGTTGAATCCGGTTTCCTCGATCTCTATACCGACAAGGATACAGATTGCCGGTACTGCAAGTTCTCTGCTAGGGAGCAGATTTTGACTGAGGTGAAAAGGTTACTCGAACTGTACAAAGATGAAGAGATCAGCATTACCATAACCGGTCACAGTTTAGGCAGTGCCCTTGCAATTCTCAGCGCCTATGACATCGTTGAAACGGGTCTTAATGTGTTGAACGACTGCAGAGCCGTGCCTGTTTCTGTCTTCTCATTCTCAGGACCTAGGGTCGGTAACGTGAGGTTCAGGGAACGGCTCGAGACACTTGGAGTTAAGGTGCTGAGGGTTGTAAACGTGCATGACATAGTCCCTAAATCCCCAGGGCTGTTTTTCAATGAAAATACATTGCCGATGGTGATGAAGCTGGCTGAGCGCTTGCCATGGTGTTACTGTCATGTCGAGTTGAACTGGCTTTAGATCACACACACTCGCCGTTTTTTGAAGCAGAGCGGTGATCTGAGTTGCGCACATAACTTGGAAGCTCACTTGCACTTACTCGACGGGTTAGTTTGTTAAGCTTAAACCATTGGTCTTCCGAAACCTGGTTGATCAACGTCATTTCGAATTCGAACTAAATTTTGGGTTTGTCATAATTTTTTTTACTAACCACCATTGATCATGCAAACATGATATTCATTATCAATGGTGGGTATGATTAGAATAACCGGTGGTGGAACTGGAAAGTTATAAAATAGGAAGCAACTTGATGATGATGTAAGTGATGATTTATAAGATCGTAGTTGAAAACCATTATGTTAAAATAATGACAACTTGATTTGGCAGGTACCATGGAAAAGGCCGGAGATTTGTGCTGGCAAGTGGGAGGGACCCTGCTTTGGTGAACAAGGCCAGTGATTTTTTGAAAGATCATTACTTGGTTCCACCATATTGGAGGCAAGATGAGAACAAGGGCATGGTGAGGAGCAAAGACGGCCGTTGGATGCAACCTGAACGGCGCATATTCGATGAACACTATCACCCTGAAGATATTCACTGCCATCTCAAGCAATTAGGTCTGGCATCTGGGAATTAGAATTAAAACTCAAAGCTAATCAATGGCTTCACGGCAACCTGTATAAAAGATGTAGAAGTTTCATAGGATTATGGACAAATAGTACACATTTTGTACCGTGAATCTCTGTTTCCTTGAACCATTAATTGAATTATTCACCCATCAAGCTAGCAAGCAAGGTAATGGAGGTTGAGCAATCGATATCAAACTATCCAGAAAAGCTTACAATTATATATCAGACCCCCATTGTTTCCTTGAACCATTAATTGAAATATTCACCAATCAAGCTAGCATGCAAGGTAATGGAGGTTGAACAATCGATATCGAACTATCCAGAAAAGCTTACAATTAAATATCAGACCCCATTGATCATCTTGCTCTAAGTCTTACCGTAACCCCCCAGACCGATGCGGGTAATCCGATCCGATTCGGGAAGTCACATTAGGGCGACCGGAGCGACCCACTGTAAAAATAGCAGAAAATTTAAAACTTTTATTGAAATGCATAACTTATAAAACCAGTTGTCACTATTTAAAAATAAAACATATTTCCAGACTAGTATATAAATCAAAATACAATTACATGCCCCCTAATCACATGTATCATACTCTGCAACAACACCGGAAGAACTCCCTTACTGAAGTCGATAGATGCACTAATACAATTCCTTTAACCTGAAAATGTGAGTAATAGAGTGAGCTTTGGAAAGCTCAGTAATACAGAACTACCAGATGATGTTGATGAACGTGTAGATACAGATAAATATATATTTCCTTATTGTTTCCGAACATTTATAGATTTTTATGCTGAGCAGAGATCCTACTGATATTTCAGGTGGTAACGGACAATGAGCTTTCGTTTCAGAGAAATATTTCGGATGACTGAGTTCAGGAGATCATAATAGGTTATCTAGTGTGTTCCCAAAAACTATGTAACTTTTCAGATCATTTTAAAACATATATATATATATACCTCCATCCCAACACATCATAATGTGTAGGTTCCCCAGAACCATACACCCAACCCAACACATCATATAAGGCCCTGAGCACAAAGCCGAGGAACCTACGGAAATTCTTCCTTCAACAATACTCCCCATTTAAAACATTTTTCCGTCATTAAGCGGAGTTATCAGAAATCAAAACAGAATTCAGAACAGATATCAGAACAGAATCCAGATCAGAAATCGAAACAGAATTCAGGTCATGTATCAGAATAGAATTCAAGTCGGAAGTCAGATAAAATAATTATATAATTAGGGAACACACCAGAGTTTACAAATATTATTCAAAGGTATTGGATAATCTTAGCAAGTAGAGAAATACGAATCTTCAGTATACCGATAGAATGTCGGAATTTAGAATCACTATTGTAAAAAGTTCAATAACTGACGGAATCATCAGTTATTCAGAATGTGAATTATCAGGATCATATCTTATTCAGACAGTTTTCAGAAGTTGTACGTAATCAGAAGGGTATTCAGGATCTTTTACATCCATATCGATTGAGCGGATAATCGAACAACTTAACAACGAAGATTCAGAACCTTAACAATCTATGTCGACTGGTCAATTCATTTTCCTTCCAGTGTATTTACTCTTTAATACTACAAATTCTTGTTCATATATCATTTTTGAAATTAACGTTGAATAAATCTTCCAATGTCTTTATTTCATGTTCACGCTTTCACCATATCATGAAATACTGACGTACTTGATTTTGTAATTCATAATCCATAAGAACATTACATCATATTTGTTCATTAACATTTACAGATTCATCCAACTCACTTATTCAATCCTCAGTCCTTGTGGTTACTTAATTTATTTAGCATTCAAGTCCATTCCAGATACTTCGGGATTTTCTAGAGTAATTCAAGCGTTCCTGATTTTCAGACATATGTTGCACTTCCGTTCCATTCAATTTGGTCTTCATGGTTGATTTGTCAAACAAACGTCCAATTCTTAGTACTGAATGCGATCCAGAGTTGAACTAAGTTGAATACTTCCAAAATTTATCCTCGAGTCAAACTTAAGAAGACGAACACGCATTCCAGTAATATATATGCCATTCAGGTATTGACATAACTTTAGGGTTGATCTACTCACTTAAATTGTGTTCCATTACTTTTAAAGGTATGCCAATACCTATGCTTATTTGGATTCCTTAATTAATCCAAGGCATTTACTTGGTATAGGTCATGAGGGTATTTTGGTAATTTTGGTGTTCAGTTTTATTCCATTCATTTCAGAGCTCGAGGATATCCAATCATTCCTGAGCTTGGTGATATTCTTGGGTCATTTCCATTACATGAGTATTTTTGGTCATTTTACAGATTCAGTGCACTTTAATCCTTTCCTTCCGTCTGATCTTACTATTAATTTCAGTCTTATCATTTATTTCAGTCATTTCGAACAATTCTGACAACAGAACACCCCCGACAAATTATTCTTCAGGTATTTACTCATAACTTGGATATTTCCGGGTTAAATGCCTTCTCAGATTTTACAAACGGAATATCAGGAATTTTCCTGAACTAAGTCAGGATCTTAACAATCAAATATGTACTTAATCGAGTTAAGTACGAATCCTCAAAGTATTTTCTCATTCAGGGTCAACTCGGACTATTTTACCTCTCAAGAGCATTTCTGTAATTTTTTAACCAGATAATTTTGATATTAGCTCTTAACGAAAATAATTATAATTTAGAGATCCTATGATTAATTGATTTCTTGAACACTCTCTGATCTTGAAATGATTCCCTTAACAGACTTCTAATATCCTTCACAAACCCTCATAAGACTAAAAATCGGTTATCCGCATTTCCTAATCAAAACTAGCATTTCTTATGCACATAAATAATTTTTACCGGATCAATATGTCTTTTCAGAGATTACTAACCAACTTCCAGGGACAATTCTTGTCATCTTACAACATAAGGGTATTTTCGTAATTTTACCCTACTAGATTATTCTCATAATTTCTCATCCAAATACCTTTAACATTTAACCTTTGATGAAATAAATTATAAGTTGCAGATATAGGGCTGATTTCTTTATCACTAATCACAAACTTGTAATTTAATCTAACAATTCCTCAATCTCTTATATTAGTCATTCGATCTGTAATCAGTTACAGAATTTCTACCACATCATATCGAGTGTATAAATTATTCAACTCCACCAAAGTGCATGGTTTTCAGAACCGGACCGGTTAGCGAACCGGCCATGCTACCGGTTCACTAGTTCAACCGGTCGAACCGGTCGGAAGAACCAGACGACGTCATAATTATTTAAAAAATTAAATAAAAATACCAAAAATATTTAATAAAAAATAATTTTTTATATCACAAGTTATATTCAAAGCAAGTCATAACATATATAAATTAAAAACCATAAAATCAAGTGAAACAAAATGATTCAAATTAACTACAACTTAATATTTAAGGTAAAACATATTAAATAATAAATATAATTATATAACTATAATTAAAAAATAAATTTGGGGCTAAAAAAATCATAACAAAATGATATTGTTTGGTTTAATTTTTTTTTAAAAACAATCACACATGGCTAAGAAACATAGAAGAACATCCCAAAAGTCTAAAGAGAAAATATGAGAACAAAACAATCCCACATTGCTAAGAAACATAGAAGAGCATCACAACTAACTTCTATAAATAATAGAGGTAATTTGACATTCAAAATCATGGAGCCTTTTGGTGAGTATTGAGTGAATTATTCTTTCACTTCAATCAAGCTCGAATTTTAGGCTTCAATTGAGCTTCTAATTTTTTTTTATTTCAAGCCTTTTTGAGTTCAAGTTTCAATATTATATTTCGAGTTCGAGTTGAACTTGATAATTTTTAACTTGTGAGTTTGAGTGGAGTTGAGCTTACTTTTAAAGTTTTCAAGTTCGAGTCGAGCTCAGCAATACTCGAGTTCGACTTGGCTCGTTTAACAAACGACGTTTGGTTTAATTTTTTTTTAAAAAAACAAAATTTCAGGTTTTTCCGATTTTTTTTTCGGTTTTCAGCCGGTCCGGTTCGAACGGTTCAGCGGTTCAACCGGTTTAGATTAAATCGGACTAGGCAACGGTTCCCAGTTGAACCGGTTGAACCGGCCTGTCCGGTCCGGTTTTCAAAACAGAGCCAAAGTGACCAACATTATCTTGTTCATGCATTTATCAATATAAACATGTTCCATAAAGCATAAAGAGGTAGTAAAGTATTACCTCGATTTCCGTACAATATTGATCGACTATAAAAATTCCATTCGAACGCCTTTGATCTTTAATTCAACTTCCAATAATTCCTCATATACATATCAACATAAATTATATCAGAAACGGAGCTTAATTGCGATAAACGGATCGAATCGGGTGATAAATCAGTGAACAATAGCTAATCGAGTTCGAATTTGGTGAAACGGACTTCGGATTCGGATTCAGGAAGTATAAAATATGACTTTTAGGAAATTTGAAATTTTCGGTCAAAATCAAAGTCAATGAGTTTGACCGGCAATTTTGGGGTCTTTGGGTTCAAATTTCGAAAAACGGACAGCGGAATCTGATTTGGAACGTCGAAAATTGTCAAGATAAATATACTCGGTCAAAGTCAAAGGTCTTTTAATGCCCTGTCAAAGCTAATCAAAGTTTTGGTCAACAGTGGTAATGCCCTGTCAAAGCTAATCAAAGTTTTGGTCAACAGTGGTCAACGCATGTCAACGATCAACGGGTCGGGTCGGGTCAATGGGTTGGGTCGGGTCAACGGGTCGGGTCGGGTTGTAACCGGTCAAACCGGTCAACTATGCACCAAAACCGATCAAACCGGTCATTTAGACCATCCCCACGCGCAGTGGGGGCTCGTGGGACCCACTCCAGTGTCCTATAAATCACGTAAAAATTTCTAAGAATTATTTTGAGCGATTTCGAGATACTTACAAAGCTCGGTTTGAATTTTTGAAAGGCAGAGAGCTCGATTTCAACGAATCGAAAATTTTGATCGCTTCACCTCCTCACGCGCCACCGTCGACGGAGACCAAGGATGACACCGGCAGACTCGGAACGGAACAAGGAACACGATGGTGCGGGAGGTGTCGTAAAAGGATGATCGGATCGTCGTGAATCGATGAAAAACCAACTAAAACCGAGTTATTACCGACGATACTTCCGACTAAAATTAACGACGAACGGCGACGATTCACGACGAAAGGTTTGAGGGGTTTTGTTCATTGGTTGACAACAAACACGATGGTGGTTTCGGCTCGTCGATCGAAGGTCGGACAGCGAGTAGATCGGAGTTGAAAGTTGAGTTGTTGGGGAAGGGAAAACTGGAAAAATGTCTGGAAATTAATCGGGGAAGAGTTTATAATTCTCTCCTATAGAAAATTGGCTAAATTAATAGTTTAGCCACTAAATTTCCTGCACTTCTTAAAATGGTCTGTTAACTTTATAATTTTATAATTTAATCCCCAATTTCTTCCAAAAATACCAATTAAATTCACCAATTTATAATTTATTAAATTTAGCCCCTAAATTGGGGTGTTACACTTACCAAATGTGGGTCCAACAAGCAGACAGCATTTGTGAATGCCAATGCCATCTTCCATATATATCTCTTTCTTGGATACTATTATTCAAGAACAAATTAAGGGAAAAGGAAATGACTAATGCTATCATTTCGAGAAGGGGAAATATAGTGTGGTGTATTGTTTAGAGCAAAATGGAGAGATTTTTTCAATGGGAGCTTAAGTAATGTCTATCATAAAAAAATTCTCAAGCAAAAATCATTGTGTTTAAAGAACCTACGGTAGCTTGCTTTTATGAGCGGCAATCCAAAGGATTGCTTCGGTAAATACGACCATCCGTTCATTCATCCCGAATCAAAATCCGTGTTCCATCAACTATAAACAAGATGGACTGTCACCAGTAGCGCCCCAACATGTCGAAGTGCTTGAGATGATTAGACAACATGATGGGTTTGCAAGGGGCGAAAACAAGGAAAGAATTAAGCAAGTAATGCAATGGTAATGGTAATTTCACTGGAGAGACTAAATTTCACAAAACAATCCAAAAGTTTGCTTCTAAGATCCCAAGTAAACAAGTATATCAAATGAAATCTCCTCCTCCAACCCCCCCCCCCCCCCAAAAAAAAAGAATAAATTTTATCCATAAAAAAACTCTGCAATTATCTAGGGTTGTGCTGATGTCCTTGTTACTTTCCATGTTAAGAGCTGAAAGGAAATTTACCAGTCGTAAGAAAGCATGCTGAATTCTTTTCACCTTAAATGGAACCCACAAGGTATGGCCAACCAACCACTCTTGCTAACCTCCCCTGTGTTTGCCTCAACACCCGTTTTTTCCTATGTGACATGATAAAAACAGCAACGGCACTCAGTTAGGGCAATTATGATTAAATTGGATAACATTACTGATTGCATACATAAAATGACTTATAGTAAGTAATAAAAAACGCTTTAAAACACAGATTGCAAAAAGTTAAAACTCAAATCAAATAAACCATTTGACCATATTAAGTTTTTCCTAGACAAATAGTAACAGAATCCAGCAGCTGGAAATCAGTTGGTCAATAGCTGCAAGGAGATCAGGTAAGAGGTAACCGTTGCTGAAAAACAATTTCTCTTTGAATGGTAAAGACGTTGAATGTTGGACTTCAGTGATTTTCAGTTATAATATCAGAGGTAATTAAACATATTAGAGTACAACAAACCTCAGACTCAGAGCTCCGTCGTATTTTCCTAGTAGGAGTCCTCATTGTGACAAACTCCTCAGCTGATGTTGGATGAATACCCACTGTAGCATCGAAGTCTGCTTTTGTCAAGCCTGTTTTCACAGCAACAGCAAATCCCTGGAAATCAACTGCCAACATTAGGGGAGAAAAAAAACACAAAACCCAGCCGAACATAAAATAGAAAGCACTAATTCAGGTAAAGCCTTTAACCTGCACAATTTCAGCAGAATCTTCTCCACACATGTGCAGACCAAGAACTTTGTTTGTCTTTGCACAGACTATAAGTTTCATGAAAACCCGATCAGGAAGCCCTGAGAGAGTGGCCTTCAATGGCCTGAAGTTTGCTGTGTAGACATCAATATCAGTGCATTCTTTTATAGCCTGTAAAACCCTCAAATTGTGAGTAAAATAAACCACTTTCATCTGTTTCTAGTAAGCAAAATAGTTCCTCACCTGTTCTTCGGTAAGACCAACTTGTCCAATTGGTGGCTGGGAAAAGACAGCAGAGGGTACAGCCCTACGAAAAATGCATGCGAATATAAAGTCAAAAGACAATTAAAAGTGAAATAAAATTCACTTCTGTCCCAAAAGCACCCAAAATTTTGAATATGATACGATATTCTAAGTGGGTCCAGGGTAATAATCCGGGAATGTGAATCAATAACAAGTGACACTTGACAACAAGCAAAACTGGAATCTGACTTCCATCAACTATATCTCTACTAGGATTATTTCCAAGGCATTATTAGATGAGTGCGCCACATGGCATGTTAGAAAAACCATGTCATATAGTATACTGTTTATTATTTTCCTTTCGCATGTTCTTGTGACTTCTTTAGAAGATTTATCCTACCAAACATTTGATCCTTTAAAGCACCTGAATGTGCCTTCAATCATCATCAAATTGCAGACCGCCAAATAACTTACCATAAAAACCTAAGCCACCCCCATACATAAAATCCAATAAATTTAAACAAAAGTAGGAAAGAGAAAAAACTTCGGAGCAGAAACACGGGATTACCATCATCATTGTGCAGTAGTGAAAGGCTTTGGAAAGGTTATTCATTTATTTTAATGTTACTTTTTTAATAGGGGGAAAAAGAAGTCCGACACATTCATGACCACAAGAGATTACCATAAAAACCTAAGCCCCCATACATAAAATCCAATAAATTTAAACAAAAGTAGGAAAGAGAAAAAACTTCGGAGCAGAAACACGGGATTACCATCATCATTGTGCAGTAGTGAAAGGCTTTGGAAAGGTTATTCATTTATTTTAATGTTACTTTTTTAATAGGGGGAAAAAGAAGTCCGACACATTCATGACCAACAAGAGAGATAAGGAAGACAAAGAGCTGGGATTGAGGTTTGTTTAAAGAGAAGAAAACAGAAATAAATAATAAAATTATACATATGTATCTATACCTTTGAAATCGTAACATGCCACATATAAGATATCTAAGATTACAGTCAGAGGTAGCACGACAAGAGAAATGGTTTTTCCAATAGGAAGTGGAGCAACTGCCTCAACTGGTATTTAGCAGAGCAGAGGTAAAAAAAGAACCACTACTCTTTCTAATTTTACTTGATCCTTCAAAAATTTTCAATCAATCAACTCCCAGTGTTTAGATTACCTATAGTCAGGCTTAGTAGGCTCATTCTGAAACAGAGTTTTTGCTAATGCTCCTCCCTCCATCAAAGCAACAGGTGTCAAATTTATTCTGTCGGTGACATCCCCTACAGCCCAAATGGAAGGTACTGTAGTGCGTGAGTATTCATCAACCTAAAACAACAATGTGGAAAGAAAATTTATGAATGAAATGAAATAATACCAGTAAAGACATAATGCCTGTAAAAAATAAAGCAAATTGAGCTTGAAGATAAGAAAAGTAGTACCTCTATCGCACCATTCTTGTTAGTTTTTACCCCCACTGACTCCAACCCTATGTTCTGCAACATATTAGAACGCAATGTTAAACCCAATACAAAATTTATCAAATCTATCATGATTTTAAGAAGGCAGTTTAATTACATTTGCATTTTTAAGATGAGGGTTAAATATGCGGCATGTTAACTTTTCTCCTTTATCTTTTTCTTTATATGTCCTGTGTCTCTGGTGGGAGGTTTATGTGTACAGTTACAAATATGTTCGATGCAGTACCCTTTTCTGGTAATTGGCTACCAGGCCATTCACTAAGGGAACTGAGTCACAAAAGTTATTTCAAACCTTGGTATTGGCCTTCGACCAGTTGCAAACATTATATGTGAGAAGCCTTCAACTGTTCCTTTTCTGGTCATCAGAGACAATGAACCATCAGCTGCCTTAACAATCGCCTGAGGTAACTCCTCCGTGTGAAACTCAATTCCTCTTAGAGACATTTGTTCTCCAACAAAATCCCTGATCTATAATAAGGACCAATTTCTTACTAAGAACAACAAGATTTCTAAAACAGGTTACCATGCAAATTGCCATAAACATAATAAAATTAACTAGTAAAGCAGCTATCAATTTGTATGATCTTCACCTCTTCATCAAAACCCCGTAAAACTTTCTTCTGACGAATAAAAACATGGACCTCACTTTTCAATCCATTGAAAATGCCAGCAAATTCCAAAGCTATATATCCCCACCAACTATAGCATCTTCCCCGGTTTTGAGGGCAAATCAAGGGCAGCATCAGAATCTATGGCGTACTCACTTCCAGGAATCTCGGGAATAAATGGACGCCCACCGACCGAAACCAGTATATGTCTTGCAGTGTAAAGTTTTCCATCTACATCAACAGTGTGTGGATCCACAATCTGCAGGATATTTCATCAAAACGTATTCACAATGAAGAACCACTAAAAATTACAAATACAGGTCATCCTACCTTTCCACGGCCTTCAATTAATGTAACACCGGCATTGTTGAGAATGTTCTTGTAAATACCAGTAAGACGCTGCAACTCTGCATTTTTATTGGCCACTAAGGTGCTCCACTCAGGTTTTGGTTTAGTGTCATATTTCCAACCAAAACCATTACTCTCATCAAACTCGTGAGAATACTTCGATGCATAAACCATCAGTTTCTTTGGTACACATCCTCTTAGCACGCATCTACAATCATACTTGGGAATTTTATATTACAACTTCAAATAAACATAGACCAGAAAAAGAGTGACGGTTCTAAAGGTTAAACTAAGTTTATGTAGACTTTCATGAATTGCCTTTAGCCTTTAGTTTGCAAAACAGCAAAAGACTTCTGTCATCATAACTTTAGCTGCCTAAGTTAAGATTGTAAAGTTCAAGTAGCCCCGATAATTCAATGTGCAATAGACTCTAAAAATTCTTTCCTCGTGCAAATATATACATATATATATTGGTTTACACACACAATAAATAATTTACATATATATAAAGTAACGTTAAAAGGTCTGTTTATATCTGGAGACTTACGTTCCGCCAACGCCGCCGGTGGTCTCGGAGGAAATAGTCGAAAATGGAAGTTCACAGACAGCAACGGAAGCACCAAAATTGGAAGCGAAACGGGAAGCACGAACGCCCCCGCTGCCGGCACCGATAGTGAAGAGGTCAAAATCGTAATGTCGCTGTTGCTCAGCGCCATTGTCATCCTCTGCACGGGTTGAAAAGAGGCCACGGCGCTGCAACCGCATGTGGTGGCGGGGGCGGAAGCGAGAGGTAGAGGGAGAAAGCTGGCGTGAAAATGAATAAATGGTATTGGGTAAAGGCACGGAAAGGTTTCGGTAAAGGGTTCGAAGTGTTGGGGCAGAGAGTTTGGGAGCCGTAAAACAAGTAGTGACCATCTTTGGAAGATATCCCTTTTGTTAAATTTAATTTCTCTACTTTTGAATTAATATAGCTGTCGCGACCGTCTTTCGGGTGGGTCCGGAATTGGGCTTCGACTTAAATAAAATATTAGGAGTCGCCACCGATCATTTAAACAAAATATTTAGGTTGATCGGATACCATATTACCTGATCTGCATTTTACCAGAAATATGTAGGGCTCGGGAGTCGGTTACAGTCAAGGAAGGATTAGCACCCTTGAACTGTCCTTTCGGTACCATTTAATTTATCGGTTGTCTTAATTACAAAAATTAAAATTTAAAAATTCGATTCAAATTACTTACCTTTGATTGATTAAAATTATCCTAAAAAGATCATAAATAAAGTAAAAAACTAAAACAAACAAACACAAAGAGTTAGTATTAAAATCGAAATAAAAAAGAGTAAATAAAAAAGAATAAAGGAAAATTCGAATAAAAAAAAATTAAATTGGAAAGGATTAAAATTCATGGATCAAATTAATTCTAGGAATAAGCTGCAAAAAAAAAATTAAATAAAAATAGAAATTTAAAATATTAAAATAGCGAAAAAAAAAATTAAAAGACCAAACAATAATTAAGCCAAATGTAAAAATAATGACTAAAATAAGTATTCGAAAGCATAATGACCATAATATTAAAATATGGTTAGACTAGGGGGACTTAGGAGTGATTTGACCCTATATAATGATTTAAATGTAACACATGGAAAAGAAAGGGATCTAAATAGTATTAAACTAAAATTAGTGACTAGAACAAAAAAAGCTATGAAATAAGGAGGAGTTAACTTGTGGTTTTCCCAAAATTAAAATAAAAGCAACTCCTTCCCCTAAATTCTATTTTTCCGGGATCTCCAGAACCCCCATCTCTTCCTTATTTCTTATTTTTGTTTTCATATCTGAAATTGTTTAGTTGCCTTGATTTTATTGAGAAAAATAGGGAGAAAATCCCTTACAATTTAGTTCGAATCTTCCCACCTGACGACACTCCTTCGACAAAGGTAAGTTTTCGACTCTCTTTTTATTTTTTATATATTATTTTATGCTATTAGTTGAGTCGATTAGGTTTAAAATAAATAAATAAAAACATTCGATTACTTTTTAATTTCAGATATGTGTGAATATATTAGTATTTATAACACCTAAAATGACATACTATTTCGAAAATAATAATAAAAAACTATTGAAAATAAATAAATAAAAACTATTAAAAATTCAAAACAGAAATCAATAAAAAATAATAATAAAAATAAAGAAACTGTAATAAAAAATAGAAAACAACCTTCAATCTAGTAGTTTATTGCTTCTAAAAAAACGTCTGGAATCCCTCCTCCCCCCTTGATGTACAACTTCATCCGGCTATTTATAGCCATTTACAGATTTAACATAATAAACTAATCATACACTTGTTGATTTAATACAATATCATATGCAATTTTTTTATTGTGAGTGGAGGAGACAAGGACTAGTGGAGGCAGACAAGGACTAGTGGAGGCTTGGTGGCCAGGCTGGGTGAGGTATGGGCTGCTGGGATGAGGACAAAATATGGGGTCTACAGCTGCCCCTCTTTGCACATTCTTGTGTTAACAAGAATAGGGCAAAGACGAAAAATACAACCAGTTTTTGTCCGATACTTTTTTTTGTTTTGAGACTTGATACATTTGTTGGGGAGTAACTGTAATTGGGCTTTAGCCTGAGCCTAGAATTGGGCCTTGGTCTTCTTCTTGGTTTGAAGATTTCGGCTTGAAAATTCTTCCAGAAGGTAGTTCCTTGTTGCTACCATGCGTTTGATATGCCTATGAGCTGAATGAAATCGAACTCGAAGGTCTTTGATGACATATAGCTCATATCGCCTTGAGTTATGCTGTAACTGGGCTGAGGAATGAATCCCTTTTGTTGTCGATGACTCATTTGTTGTGAAATCAAGTCAATCAGTTGAGCACGATATCATTTGTCGTGAAGTTGAAATCGGGGTTGCATTACTGCTGGTGGACACGATATTCTTCGCTGTGAAGTTGAAATCGTGGATGACCCCTTCGTTGTGAAGTTGAGCATCTAATTGGATATCATTCGTCGTGACGTTAAAATCCAATCAAAGATGAATGTTGCTGGTGGACACGATATCCTTCGTCGTGAAGTTAAAATCGTGGATGTTTCGAGTCCAATATCCTTCGTCATGAAGTTGAAATTGGCTCTGAATGAAATTGGGAAGCCCCTTCGCTGTGGAGTTGAGCTTTGAATTGGATATCCTTCGCTGTAAAGTTGAAATCCAATGTTGTTTGTGAGCACGATATCCTTCTTCGTGAAGTTGAAATCGTGGATGTTTTGAGTCCAATATCCTTCGTCGTGAAGTTGAAATTGGCTCTGAATGAAACTGGGAAGCCCCTTCGCTGTGGAGTTGAGCTTTGAATTGGATATCCTTCGCTGTAAAGTTGAAATCCAATGTTGTTTGTGAGCACGATATCCTTCGTCGTGAAGTTGAAATCGTGGATGTTTCGAGTTCAATATCCTTCGTCGTGAAGTTGAAATTGGCTCTGAATGAAACTGGGAAGCCCCTTCGCTGTGGAGTTGAGCTTTGAATTGGATATCCTTCGCTGTAAAGTTGAAATCCAATGTTGTTTGTGAGCACGATATCCTTCGTCGTGAAGTTGAAATCGTGGATGTTTCGAGTCCAATATCCTTCGTTGTGAAGTTGAAATTGACTCTAGCTAGAACCTGCAAAGTTATGCATATATGCGATGCTATGGATGCAATGCTATTAGGTATGCCTAAAATGCATATGCAACATATGCTATTTTGGGTTCTGGAGAGAAATCTCGATCTCCGATTGCCTGTCTTGTTGTGTCTTGATTCTGGAATCTTGAAGTTCTAATTCCGATCTTGAATTCTTCAAATATTTAAATCTGATATTTTTATCCTTGATTTGGAAAATGGTTATCGACCATCTCAATTATGTGCATGAGCCTTGATCGACTTTCCGAGTACCTGTACTTTTCAAGAGTCTTTGTACAGTAATATACAATTATCTTTTGCAAAAGTAAATAAATCATTAGGTTTAAATTCAACCCAAGATGCTCAAAAGGAATTGATTTAGAGAAAAGATTGTCTTTATTCATAAGGGAAAAAGAACAAATGACAAACATTTTGGAAAATGAATATGATGAAGTGTGAATGAATGTCTTAGATCTTGATAATGGGTACTGTTAAACTGATAAGTCGTTAAGTGACCTTGAACGCAACCTTTGCCGAGGGATCTTTGAAGATGCGACAATGTTCAGGAAAGTGCAACCTTTCTCCGACTCGTTAATCTTGTAGAGGATTCATATGCCGGGATGTCTGGATTTCTTGAATTAATATCCAAATCGCCTTTCGGGTTTTCAACTTGGACCCCTCCTTGGTTGCAAGACGCCCTTTACAGGTTTCATCTTGAACCCACCTTATTTTTTTTTGTTTTTTCTTCTCTTTTTTCTATTTAGTGTGCCCTTTCGGGTTTTCACCCTAAACATTTTCTCTTTTTTGTTCTTTTTTTTTCTTTTTCTTTTTCGACTTAGGATGCCATCTCGAGTTTTATCCTAAGCGAAGTATTTTTGACTGCATCCGAATTGATAGGATGTGGCAGTTCTGGTCCGTCCATTTCAGCAAGGACAAGGGCTCCTCCGGAAAAGGCCTTTTTTACGACATAAGGTCCTTCCCAATTTGGCATCCATTTCCTCTGTAATCTTTATGGATTGGCCAAATTCTCTTTAGCACTAGGTCTCCTTCACGAAATATTCTCGGGCGCACCTTCTTGTCATGTGCCGAATCATTCGTTTCTGATAGATTGACCGTGATGAATGGCTTTCAGTCTCTTTTCATCTATCAGGTTCAGCTGATCGTATCGAGATTGTACCCATTCTGCATCATCCAGTTTGACCTCTGTCAAGACCCGTAATGACGAAATTTCTACTTCAATGGGTAGTACTGCTTCCATTCCATAAGCTAGTGAAAATGGAGTTGCCCCAGTCGAGGTTCGTACCGAGGTTCGGTAAGCGAACAAAGCAAAAGGCAATTTCTCATGCCAGTCTTTGTAGGTCTCAGTCATTTTCTCCACTATCTTTTAATGTTTTTGTTTGCTGCTTCTACTGCTCCGTTCATCTTTGGTCTGTAGGTAGTAGAATTGTGATGCTTTATGTTGAATTGCTCACAAACAGCTTTCATCATTTTGTTGTTCAAGTTTGTAGCATTATCAGAAATGATTCTTTCAGGTAAACCATACCGACATATGATTTCTTTCTTCAAAAACTTGCAAATAGTGGACTGAGTAACACTAGCGTAGGAAGCAGCCTCTACCCACTTGGTGAAATAATCAATTGCCACGAGAATGAAACGGTGGCCATTCGAAGCCTTCGGATGGATTTGCCCGATAACATCCATGCCCCACATAGAAAAAGGCCATGGTGATGTCATCACATGAAGTGGATGAGGTGGAACATTTATTTTATCTCCGTAAATCTGACACTTATGACATCTTTAGCGTAGTTGATGCAATCACTTCCAGTGTTGACCAAAAATATCCGCATCTCATTATTTGTCTTGACATCATGTGCCCATTTGCATGTGTTCCACAAACTCCGTTATGTACTTCTTCCACTATCATTTTTGCCTCTTCTGCATCTACACACCTTAATAGGACTTGGTCATGGCTTTTCTTATACAAGACATCCCCGTCAAGGACATATCCAGCTGCCATCCTTCTAATGGTTCTTTTGTCAGTCTCGGTGGCTTCCTCTGGATAACTCCGATTCTTGATGTATTGCAGAATGTCATGGTACCAAGGCTTAATGTCTTTCACCTCTTCGACTTGGTAACAATGAGCCGGGTACATATACGATTGCATGTCAATTGGCATCATTTCAGACTCCCCACCAGCCTTGAATACGGCTGCCAAGGTAGCTAAGGCATCAGCCATTTGATTTTCTTCTCTCGGCACATAGTGGAATGTGACTTCATCAAACTCTTCGAGTAGATCCATTATTAGCTTCCGATACTCTACCAGCTTTACATCCTTGGTTTCCCATTCTCTACGGAGCTGATAGATTACTAAGGCTGAATCTCCATATACCCGTAAGGTCTTGATATTTTGCCCCATTGCAGCTCGAATTCCCAAAACACAAGCCTCATATTCTGCCATGTTGTTGGTGCAATCGAAATTCAATTTGCTAGTGAATGGGTAATGATTCCCTTATGGGGAAATCAGTATTGCCCCGATGCCATGTCCTAATGCATTTGATGCACCATCAAAATGCATTCTCCAGGAACTGTAGGTAGAAGTACTTGCCTCTTCTAAGGTGATAGCCATCAAGTCTTCGTCTGGGAAGTCAAAGCTTAGCGGCTCATAGTTCTCATCGGTTCTGCTTGCCAAAAAATCTGATATGGCACTTCCCTTTATTGCTTTTTGGCTTACGTACTCGATATCAAATTCAGACAATAGCATCTGCCATCGGGCTAACCTTCCAGATAGAGCAGGTACACCCATCATGTATTTTAGAGGATCTAACTTAGATATCAGCCATGTAGTGTGATACAACATGTATTGTCTGAGTCTCTTTGTAGCCCAGACTAGAGCACAACAAACCTTCTCGATAGGAGGATATCTGACCTCGCAATCGGTGAACTTCTTGCTTAAATAATATATGGCTTTTTCCTTCTTTCCAGACTCATTATGTTGACCCAGGACACACCCCATTGAGTTCTCGAATACAGATAGATATAAGAACATGTGTTTGCCTGGGATAGGGGACATCAGGATTGGAGCGTGAGATAAATACTCCTTTACTTTTTCAAATGCAATCTGGCAATTTTCATCCCATGCTCCGGGGTTATTTTTTCGAAGAAGTCTGAAGATTGGGTCACATTTTTCGGTTAACTGAGATATGAACCGTGCTATGTAGTTCAATCTGCCCAGAAAACCTCGGACCTCTTTCTGTGTTCGTGGTGGAGGTAGATTTTGGATAACCTTAACTTTATCAGGATCAACCTCAATCCCTTTCCTGCTGACTACGAATCCTAACAACTTCCCAGATGTTACCCCGAAGGTACACTTGCTCGGGTTCAGTCGCAGCTGGAACTTCCTCAATCTTTGGAAGAGTTTTCTTAAATTCTCGACATGTTCATTCTCGGTCTGTGCCTTGACAATCATGTCATCGACGTAAACCTCGATTTCTCTGTGCATCATATCGTGGAACAGGGTCACCATAGCTCTCTGATATGTTGCATTAGCATTCTTCAATCCAAAGGGCATCACCTTATAACAGAAAGTTCCCCACATTGTGACGAATGTGGTCTTCTCCATATCTTCAAGATGCATCTTGATCTGATTATATCCTGAGAATCCATCCATGAATGAAAAGAAAGCGTTCCCGGCTGTATTGTCCACCAATGTGTCAATGTGTGGCAGAGGGAAGTTGTCTTTGGGACTTGCCTTGTTAAGGTCCCGGTAATCGACACACATGCGTACTTTCCCGTCTTTCTTTGGCACAGGCACGATGTTGGCCACCCATTCCGGATATTTGGCCACTTGGAGGAAACCAGCATCAAATTGCTTCTTGACTTCTTCCTTGATCTTAAGGAGCATTTCTGGTCGCATTCTCCTCAGCTTTTGCTGCACGGGTTTGCATCCTAGTTTGATAGGCAGTTTGTGGACTACCATATCTGTGTCTAGTCCCGGCATGTCTTGATATGACCAAGCGAACACATCTGTACTCTTGAAGTAAGACTATCAAGTTTTGTCTTGCTTCATCTGAAAGAATTGTACCGATTTTAACCTCCTTTCTATCCTCGTCAGTGCCCAGATTGAAGATTTCGATCTTTTCCTCATGTGGCAATATTTGGTTCTCTTCTCTTTCTACCATTCTCAATAATTCGGTAGGTAAATTGCACTTTTCCTCATTGTCGCATTCATCGAATTCCCCAAGACAAATGGCCGATTCAAAATCCACCTCCGGATCAGGATCATCAGTGCCTACATTATCGTTATCTGGGGACCTGAAGGAAAGAAAATGTGTACGTGTGAGAGGAAAATATCCCACACGAAACAATCAAAAATTAAATTTGAAAGAGAATATAATGGAGTATTGAAAAAAATGGTTTCAGAAGAAATGAAATAAGAAAAATGTTTGACATGAAGAAAATTCGCATCTTTTATTGAATTTAAAACAATGTTTATTCACCCTTACAAAAGATAACCTATTGCCCCGGGTATAGGCAAATAGGGATAGTTCGAATATTACTCTGAAAGACTCTTGTAAACCACAGGTAGTTCTTCCACCGACCAGTTGCTAGGCACAAACCCAGGTGGCAGAGGGTAGATTTCAGATTTATTGGCGTTGTCCGCATCTTCTGTAGTCACGACATTGATATTCAAATCTTTCAAAGCCACTTCTAAATCGGATGAGGTGGTCTCAAACATATAACCACCTGACTTGAATGTGTGATACAGAGGTGGGAATACCATTGGTTCCCGTTGAAACTCGCTTCCAGTCAACCTGGCTAATCTTCTTTCCCGTTTCTTCTGGATTTCCTTCCTCTTTTCATGATAATTGGGCTGAAAACCAAGCCCAAACTGCTCTAATTTTGAAATAAGAATGACTGGATTAATCTTTCCTTGTAAATGCTTCCCAAACCCTCTTCCAGTCTTAGCGCCTCGTCCCAAGGTTTGCTTGACCTCCATTTTGGTGCACTTGGATAGTCGGGGTTTAGGAATCATTTTTCCTTCTGCTACGAATGTGGCATTCACGAATTCTAAGGAGCGAAATGAGCATTCTACACCTTCATCGTTTACTTCAATATACGGGGCATCCGTGGTCACACTTGCCACGATATCTTCCTCAGCATTAATGATTACTAAGGCCCGTCGATAACAAACTTAACTTTTTGATGCAGAGTGGATGGTACTGCACCTGCTTGATGAATCCATGGCCTTCCCAAAAGACAGTTATAGGAAGATATGATATCCATCACTAGAAACTCAACATTGTAGGTGGCCGGTCCGATCGTTAGCGGCACCTCAATCTTGCCAATTACCTCTCTTTTGGTCCCATCAAATGCTCGGACCACGTTCTGACAGGCTCTCATATGAGAGGTATCCATTGGCAGCCTCTTCAATGTAATCAAAGGCATCACATTTAGGGCCGATCCGTTATCGATCAATACACTTGGTAGGGCATGCCCTTTGCAATACGTAGTGATGTGTAATGCCTTTGTTCGGCCTCTTCCTCCGGATGGAATCTCATCATCTGAAAATGAGATGAGATTATCAGCTTGAATATTGTTCACCAGTCGATCCATCTTGCTGACTGGTATGTTTTGTGGCACGAACGTTTGATTTAGGACTGTCAACAGTGCCTCCCGATGTGCCTCTGAGTTTAACAAAAGTGCCAACATTGAAGTGCGCGTTGGCAAGTTGTGAAGCTGTTCTACAACACTGTACTCGCTATGTTTCAAGAATTTGAGAAATTCTTTAACTTCTTCCTCCTTTATAGGTTCATTGATAGCCAATACATCTTCTTTGAAAGGCTCAAGTGGTCTCTGCCCCACTTTGCTATCACATTCTTTGGAAGTACTCACCTGGCATTCGTACTTCCATGGCACTTGTCGACTGTCCTTGTACTGAAAAGGCCGAGGTGCTGTGATCACCACCTTTGCTTGAGTTGTTGTCGTCGTCTTTGCTTTAGGGGTAATTACCAATGGACTTCCCCTACCAAATCTTCTTTCTGATGATTCTCCGGTAGCGCAAACGTCTGCTTCCGGGGAATCCTGAACTTCTTCGTAAAACTCCAGCTCTTTTCTGTCCATCATGAGTTGGACTAATGTCTTGAACTCTGGGCAATCTTGCACTTTATGCCCTTATTCATTGTGGTAACAACAATGGTTACCGTATTCATTTCCTGCTGTATCTGGATATAGTGCAAGAAGCCCTGCTTTTACCATTTGGCTCCATACCCAAACCAAAGGAGCTTTAACTTCTGAAACACTCAATTTGACTCTCTTGCCCTTCTCGATGGTGACTGCGTTAATTCCAGTCTCTTGATGATTTGGCAAGGGATTCTGGGCGACGTTTGGTGTTCCGGAGTTGAAAGTGATCCAATTCTTATTTCGCATTCGTTGTACAAGCCTCTTGAATGTGAGACAATTTTCGATTGAATGCCCCTGTACACCACCATGATATTCGCAGTTAACATTCTCGTCGAACCATCTCGGGTAAGGGGGCTTTATTGGATCCATAGGATAAGGCGACACAACGTGAGTATCAAAGAGCTGTTGGTATAACTCTTTGTATGTCATGGGAATGGGATCGAATTGCTCTCTTTCCCTTTCCTTTCTTGGTTCTCTCTGGTTCTGTTTAGAAGTACCAGATGGTACAGCTGCAGTGGTATTTGAACTTGAGATCGTAACACCCTTGTTTGGGTTGTAGGTGTTGACATTATTGATCTCTCGTTCTTTGTTCTTCACGAGAGACTTCTTACTGGAGTCACCTCCCTCAATTTTTCCTTGTTTTATGGCTAATTCGATCATTTCACCGGCCATAACTAGATCTGAGAAACTTCCTGATGTGATTGCCACTAGGTGCCCGAAGTAAGGTGCCTTCTGGGTCTGTACAAACAACTTTCTAGTTTCCTTTTCATCCAAGGATGAATGAACTTGCACAGCCAAATCCCTCCAACGCTGTGCGTATTGTCGGAAACTCTCGTTATGCTTTTTCTCCAAGCTTTGGAGCATAACCCGGTCTGGTCTCATATCGTTGATATGCTTGTACTGCTCCAAGAAAGACTTGGCTAAGTCTTTCCATGTCTTGATATGAGTTCGGTTGAGCTGGTTGTACCACCGGATAGCTGAACCGGACAGGCTCTCCTGGAAGCAATGGATCAGGAGTTGGTCATTTCCCACATATCCTGTCATTTTCCGACAGAACATAGTGATGTGTGCTGAGGGGCAGTTGTTCCCATTATACTTCTCAAACTCAGGGACCTTGAATTTTGGTGGAAGTACCAAATCTGGAACTAGACTCAACTCCATTGCATCTACCCCATAATAGTCCTGGTCCCCTTTGACCATTTTCATCTGGTCTTCTAACATCCTGATTTTCTCTTCCATCTTTTAGCTTTATCCTCCTCATCAAAATCCGGGACATGGTAATTATCCGGATGATTGTCAGGGATGGTTGCAAAAGTTTGTATCTTAACAGTAGATGCAGCTTTCCCTTTGGTAGAGGATGAGTCACCGGGTAATGCAACTTTCCCTTTAGTAGCGGATGAGTCCTCGGGTAATACTCCGGGTGAGATAACCACCTGTGAGGTTGGCGGTATAGTTAACCCCTCAAATGAACCTGCCCTTGGCGCACTGGCCTGCTGTAAGCCTGATAACTTGGCCACGATTTGATCAACCAAGGACTCCTGGTTTTTCTTGATGGATTCTAGGGTACTTTGATTGTTCTGGGCCATCTTATCTTCCAGTTCTTTTTGCAATCTTGACATGTTCTCCTCGAGTTTTTCCATTCTGGACTCCATCTGTCTCTTTTTTGTTCGAGTATTGTGCGGATGATGTGTGTCTTGAGCTCTTGGTATTTGTTCTTTCTGAGACATGTTCTGTTAGTTAATACGAATGTAAAAACATGGAAAATATAAAAAATAAACATGAAATATAAAATGCAAAGTATGCAATGCATGATGTATGCAATTTAGAGGCATTGATCCAGAAAAGTGTCTGTTATTATAAATAATCCTTATTTAAACAAAAGCGTTTTATCTTATAAGAGACATAAAAACAATCAAAGGTATATCCGGACTAAATCCTCCAGACCCGAACATCTTCTAAAAGATTGACAAGTCTTCTTCCTTCATCTGTTACTGGTTGAATGTTCTGTCGAACCACTCCGGCTTCCCTTGCCAAGCCATGTAGATGACAGGCTGCCTTCTGTACTTGATCCAGGAAATCTCGGATGACTACGTCTCTAGCCTTCACCCTTTGCTGAGCTTGCTCCCAACGGAAACGCCACTGTAAACCTCCGTCGAAAGGCACTATCTGAAGTTCGCTTGCTTGCTTCTTGAGTTCATCAAGAATGGCTTCTAACTCAGCTATTGTTTTGCCATCTTTCTCATGTTGTTTCTCCAGATCAGCCACCTGGATTCTCAAGCATTGGTTATGATGTTGACTACCTGCTAAGCGCCTCTGAGTAGTCTTCAGCTGCTCATCATACCCCTCAAACTTCCTTTTAGGATATGAGCTTCATCTTTCCAGTATTCAGAAGTTCTTTTCAAATTGGAGTTATCCTTGACTTTATCTTGATACCCCTTTCTCAAGTCTTCAAGCTCGAAATGGATTTTCTTCTGTTCTTTCCCCAGTTTGTCTGCTCGATCTTTCTGAGTATCGGCGTCTAACTTCCATTGGTATCGTTCAACTTCAAGTTCCCTTACCTTCTGCTTCAGCTCATTATTCACAGCTTCAAACTCGGTCTTGGCTATCTCCAGTTCGGAAGGGACATACCTGAGATGTTCCTCCATGGTCCGGGTGTCTTCACAGTCTGGCACCGGGATGTTGTCATTTTTTCTCAATCTTCTCCATTCTACATAATCCGGAGTAAGCATGTCTCTTGCAGCTACAATATCCATTCGGAACAATTTTTTCCATGAGTCAGCTACTTCTTTGATCATCTTTTTATAGTTATCACCGTGGTACACAAACTCTGATATAGATAATCCGTATGTGGCCGGGATGAACTGACGTGCCCATATTGTCTAAGTGCTAACGACGGAGCATACCCAACTGCGCCCCAAAGTCCAAGTAAGGTCATAGTATCAGAATCCCCACACCGGTAAAGAATGTCACTGAGGAATAACCAGGGGCTCTCCAGGTAATATCTCGGTCCTGAAGATGAGTGAATACCTTCATCCACTTTTCCTTGGTAGCACCTTCATGCCATTTTATAGTGATGAACTCTCCCAAAGGTGAATAGGTGGTGCTAAATCGGCGGTAGGCGACCCCGTTAGTCTTCCAAAAATGGCTGTGAATCCAAACTTGAAGAAGCTGAACACACCCAATGAACCTTCCTCCACCAATTCTTCTGCAATGATTAAGAGACCGAAAGGTCTCGGCCAAAATGGTCGGTGCTGGGTGACTCGCCTTGGAAGTTGTTTAAATAGTTCTACAACGGTTGCGTCAATGCACCCAAGGATCTTTGGAAATATAATCAAACCATACAGACCCAGTGCAAAAAGGTCTATAGTCTTCCATTCATCAGGGTGGTTCTTCATTAGTTGCTTTATGTGGATCCACTCGATTCCTTCCCCATTACCTTTGTGTCGGAGTCGATCAGTTACCCATTTTCATCAACCCCTGCAATCTTAGCCAGTCCGTTCTTGAAAGGTTGACTCTTGATGTGTTTGATATATACCCTCTCTAGTCTGATACTTTCACAGTGCAGTAGGGTAGTATACTCTTCGATGGTGGGCACCATATCCTCCCGGTTAAAGGTGAAACAACTATATCCTGGGTTCCAGAATTGAATCAATGCTCGGAGCAGGGGCTCATCAGTCTTGACATGTAGTAAGAGGGCAATATCACCATATCGTTGGCTAAACTTCTGCTTTCTGTCATTCTTCCAACTGTCCCAAATGTTCCGCAGCTCTTGGACATTATTCTGTTTCAGGCTGAAAGATGCGTAGCTAACCAGCTCTGACACATAGTTACTCTGAAGACTATCTCCCTTCTCTTTCTGCGTCTTCTCGGACCATAGTCGTGCCTCGGCGTTTTTAATCTCTTGTATTACAACACCTTTGTCCATTAATTCAGATTATTTCGTGTGTAACAAACTATTTTTAGGGATCAATAGCCTCTTGTTATGATGCAAATGCTAGAAAACAAACACAAAGGCAAAAAAGTTAGTAAAAAAATAAACAAATAAAAAAATAACGAAAAAAAAAAACAAAAAACATGGTTAGGGTAAAAAATATCATAGGTTTTGGAATTGGTTTGGGGTAGGCTCTAATCTCCATGGTCTCTCGGTTTAAGTTCTAAAATGGTACCCGAGTTCTCCTTGCTGGTGCCCCTTGGGCTTACCAGACCCTTAGTCCTAAACCCATCACAGGTTTGTATGGACCAAGTTAAACTCGAGAGGACACATTCCCTTATGCCCGCACGGTGAATAAATTCACACGAAGACATAAGGTATATGAATCCCGAAGGTTACTTGCTAGGCCCGCACGGAGAATAAATTCTCACGAAGGCGTCGCTTTCACCCCCACTTAAATAGGGTTCGGAGCTCGGGTATAGAGCATGAGATGACAATTTTGAAAAATCTGAAAACATTAAAAAACGTTAGTACAACTATTTATTTGAAAAATATTCAAAGATAAATAATTGGAATCGAATAAATAAATTTAAATTTAAATTTACCATTTTCGCATAAAAAGACAACCGAAAATTAATTATGGCCTGACTCACTTATTGTCCCCAGCGGAGTCGCCAAGCTGTCGCGACCGTCTTTCGGGTGGGTCCGGAATTGGGCTTCGACTTAAATAAAATATTAGGAGTCGCCACCGATCATTTAAACAAAATATTTAGGTTGATCGGATACCATATTACCTGATCTGCATTTTACCAGAAATATGTAGGGCTCGGGAGTCGGTTACAGTCAAGGAAGGATTAGCACCCTTGAACTGTCCTTTCGGTACCATTTAATTTATCGGTTGTCTTAATTGCAAAAATTAAAATTTAAAAATTCGATTCAAATTACTTACCTTTGATTGATTAAAATTATCCTAAAAAGATCATAAATAAAGTAAAAAACTAAAACAAACAAACACAAAGAGTTAGTATTAAAATCGAAATAAAAAAGAGTAAATAAAAAAGAATAAAGGAAAATTCGAATAAAAAAAATTAAATTGGAAAGGATTAAAATTCATGGATCAAATTAATTCTAGGAATAAGCTGCAAAAAAAAAATTAAATAAAAATAGAAATTTAAAATATTAAAATAGCGAAAAAAAAAATTAAAAGACCAAACAATAATTAAGCCAAATGTAAAATAATGACTAAAATAAAGTATTCGAAAGCATAATGACCATAATATTAAAATATGGTTAGACTAGGGGGACTTAGGAGTGATTTGACCCTATATATAATGATTTAAATGTAACACATGGAAAAGAAAGGGATCTAAATAGTATTAAACTAAAATTAGTGACTAGAACAAAAAAAGCTATGAAATAAGGAGGAGTTAACTTGTGGTTTTCCCAAAATTAAAATAAAAGCAACTCCTTCCCCTAAATTCTATTTTTCCCGTGGATCTCCAGAACCCTCATCTCTTCCTTATTTCTTTATTTTTGTTTTCATATCTGAAATTCGTTTAGTTGCCTTGATTTTATTGAGAAAAATAGGGAGAAAATCCCTTACAATTTAGTTCGAATCTTCCCACCTGACGACACTCCTTCGACAAAGGTAAGTTTTCGACTCTCTTTTTATTTTTTATATATTATTTTATGCTATTAGTTGAGTCGATTAGGTTTAAAATAAATAAATAAAAACATTCGATTACTTTTTAATTTCATATATGTGTGAATATATTAGTATTTATAACACCTAAAATGACATACTATTTCGAAAATAATAATAAAAAACTATTGAAAATAAATAAATAAAAACTATTAAAAATTCAAAACAGAAAATCAATAAAAAATAATAATAAAAATAAAGAAACTGTAATAAAAAATAGAAAACAACCTTCAATCTAGTAGTTTATTACTTCTAAAAAAACGTCTGGAATCCCTCCTCCCCCCTTGATGTACAACTTCATCCGGCTATTTATAGCCATTTACAGATTTAACATAATAAACTAATCATACACTTGTTGATTTAAATACAATATCATATGCAATTTTTTTATTGTGAGTGGAGGGAGACAAGGACTAGTGGAGGCAGACAAGGACTAGTGGAGGCTTGGTGGCCAGGCTGGGTGAGGTATGGGCTGCTGGGATGAGGACAAAATATGGGGTCTACAATAGCTTGTTCTTTTTGCTCTGGGCTGGAGACGGACGGCGGATGTCGTGGCGGAGGTGGTCGAAGAATGGGGCCCGCCGATCAAATTATCTATGTTTTCAGACGCTTTGCGGCGGAGGCGGGTGTCGTCCTTGGTGGCCGTTAAACTTTTTTCTTGGCCTAGTGCTTCGAAATTCTGCTTTCTATCTACGCGGGTTTTGGCCTTTGATCAAAACAACTGAAGTAATGGTAGACTGGATTCTGTTTTATAGGAAAGAAAACGCTATGTTTATACAAAACTAATTGTAAATGGATTCATTGAATTATACGGCGATAAATCACCTTTTAAATGTTATTTCCTGTTAATCATCGTTCAGACTATATTTTTTTGAACTAACATCATTTGCAGTAAGGCGCGCCCCAAAGTCGCGCTTTCAAAATCACGTTTTACGTTGATTTAACGTCACGTGAGATAAGACGCACCCCCTAAAACGCGATTTACACTAATATAAATACACGCTAGCTAAAGCGCGACCCCTGAGACGCACCTTGCCACGTAAGGTAAAGCACGGCCCCCGAGGCACACCTATACTTTTTGCATTTTTAAATCGATGACTTGTCCATTATCAAAAGAAATTATTTCATCATCATCATTTAGCCATTATTTACGTATATAATAATATTATTATCTGACATGGTCAACACGGCTATGGAAACCTAAAATTAGATTAAAAATGACTCCATCAACTCCAACGACTTCAACAAACACGAGTTTTAAGATGCACTGAGCTAACAACCATAGGAGATGCACAAGTCAACCTGAAAAACAAATTAAATAAACTTATTATTATTTTGATAGATTGAATGAAAATACATAATGATTTCAACCAACATATGTTTTTTTTCAAGGTAAACTATATATTTAATTATTTATCTATTCTTCCAACTTAATTAATTATATATATAATGTTATATTTTAATTCAATTCTACATATTTAATTATATTATTTTTAAATTATATATATTATTATATTTTAATTTAATTTTAATTACTTGCCGTTATAAAACCATTAAGATGATGATTTTTTTTCAATGTCACAATTAATCTTTTAACAATATATGATTAAAACGGTACAAAAAATAACATTATATATGATCTAAAAAGAATAATTATGTAACCAAAATAAAACTACAAGAATAGATAAACTACTAAATAAATAATTTATTTTTTAGCCAGATTTTATAATAAGCTCTACAAGTTGTAAAAACTCAGGAACTTTATTTACCTCTCTTTGCGCTTTTCCAAAAATCTCTGCAAAGATTTTCTGCGAGCAATTGGAAGATCTGACGGGCTGAGATGTCTTGTCACCATCTGACATAGATGTAACCAATGTTTTGATATTGAGATTGGCGGGTTCATAAATGATACTGATGAAATAATTTTTTTTTGATATGGACAAGTTACTGATTTAAAAATGCAAAAAGCAAAGGCGCGCCCCGGGGGCTGCGCTTTACCTTACATGGCGTAAGGCGCGCCCCAGGGGCCGCGCTTTAGCCAGCGTGTATTTATGTCAGTGTAAGGCACGCTTTAGGGGAGCGTCTTACCTCACGTGGCGTCAAATCAGCGTAAAGCGCGGCTCGGGGGGCGCCTTACTGCAAAGGGTGTTAGATCGGGAAATATAATCTGAACGGTGCCTGACAGGTAAATAAACATTTAAAGGGTGATTTATCGAGAAAATCACCGAATTATACTCCATAAATTTATTAATTTGATATTTCGCTTTTAAATTTTAAATATTTATGAGATAAATTAGTATCAATTAATCAATGATATTATAACAATTATGTTTTGATCTAACTTAACGATTTTAAATATACTCATTTCATTTGATCTTCTCGTATATCTATGTTCGTGTTAATTAAATTAAGCATCGATAAAAAAACATAGAAAATATTAACGATGTAATACTTGGATTACGATAGTCATAAACGATTCACCTATTTTAATTGAACGAAGAGTTATAGTCAATGATTTTATGATATGGAAATGATCTTTAAGTGATAAATTATGCCCTCTATCTCAAAAGAGGGGGAAAGAAAAAATAATAGAATTACTTTCACTCTTAGTTAAGAGGTTTTGTAATAGCTCTTGGTTTTGATGTCAGACGTCATAATAACTATTCATGAGTTGACAATATAGATATATATTATTGTCTAACTATAAATTTGGTTTTAGTAGACCACGTGGGTTTGTAAGAGATCATCTCAAAGAGTTTATGGTTGGACTGAAGATATAAAACGCTGAAGGTGTTGTTTTGCAAAAAAGTTCTTCCGAAAATTTTGATAAATTGAGTTGTTACTTGCGTAGGAGTATTTTTTGAAAGTATAACATCAGGATGTTTAGATAAGTGTGAGTTATTATTGCTCGATGAGGAGTATCTCATGAGGTAGAATATATGTCCCCCTCAATCGAGGGATTGTCATAAATGATTAACCCAAGACTCATACGTAGTGATGTTAATGTTTCGGTTTTGGAAATCATCTAGTTTCTAGAGGTTCATAAGTGTGTTCTTTCACGATTGTATTTGTTGATGGTAATATTTGGATTGTGATGGTTGTAAGCAGTTTATATTTTTCTTATTTGAGTGGAGAGTTGTAACCGATAAATTTACAATATGAAATTGTGATGATTGAGAGATTCTATAATAGTTGTTAGCGTTACGATCAATATAATTATTCGTAGACTGATAGAGGGAATAAATATATACGAATAAATATATTTGTAACAGTAAATTAACTATGCTAAATTATGTGAAAAGGTTATTATCCGAAAATGTGATAACCAAAGAGAAGTATCAATAAAATAGAAAATACACACTGCACATGCAGAGGAAGGTAGTCTTGTACTACCTGCATTCGTTTGAACATAACATTTGCAGAAAACACCACCACCCAAAAGAAAGTAAAGAGTTTGGGGTTAGAGGGACAATCCAGATTCCTCATCTTCTTCAAGGGTGGCAGTGTAAACAAAGTGCCCAAGGCCCCAAATCAAACCAAACACACCCAACAGGATCCACCTCAGAAGGTTGTTACTCAAACAAAATGGAAGTTCAGTTCCTTCCCTCAACATTTTATCGTCCACCAGACCCATGGCCGGGCTTGACACGGTAGCCGCACACACCACTGCCAGCAACGAACTGCTCATACCAGTAGGACACTTACATTCGAGTTCGAGTAACATAATTCATAATGAAAAAGCATACGACACTTTACCGATGGTAACAGGAGATGCAAGCCTTGGTGATGGCTTGTGTAAAAGAATTGCAGGGGTGAGCGATGAGGTCGTAGTGGTGGCTGAGATGGTTGCCATATTCATCTGCTACTACAGCAAGGAGAGTTTTTTTAATTCAATGGCAGTCTTTGATCCAGAGGGTGTACCTGTTTATTTCATATGATTTTGTATGGAATTTTACAAGTTACTAATAATGTTGGTCCATAATCAGACCAGATTGATAGGTAATTACTTTGATATCCCATATCCACGTGTCATGTTATCTGTATATAATAAACAATGACCGATGACTAGGCTAAGCTTAAGAGTCAAATTTCTGGATTCACAACTAACAATTGATTTTGGAGTGATCCACTGACAAATGATAACATATTTTTTTTTAGACAATTTGAGTTTGAATATATCTTTTTCGTGCAATTTGTATGAATATTTTTAAAATTAGAATTAAGAAAAAGATCTTCAAATCAGATGGTATTTTAAATAATAAGAACCAAATATATAATTATATAAATATTGTTAACTGCAACCTGAACATGATTTGATTGATAAAATTGAAAAATCGATGATCATGTTGAAATCTCCCCATAATTAAGTTATCATAGTTGTAGTTTACCCATGAATAAATAACAACAAAAAAAAATCTCACAGAGCCATATTTTTTTTGTCCAAAAAAGAAATCAAACCTAGTGGAATGTACAGTGTATACCTGCAAATGGAGCCTCCCTGCATGGTGATTGCCACAAATTCATCTAGCCCTTCACGGATTATGGACGGGAACACAATGGGAAGAAAATGAGTTGTAATTTACTTGAAAGATTGTTAAAGAATGAGATCCATGGGAGCAGTTTTTGGGAGAGGCAACGAATCAAACAATTCCACTTGTGTTCAGTGATCTTCAATTACGCATGTATATTGCACTGTTGTAAGTAAGGATTGTCATACTGCAAATGTTTGCTCCAATAGCCTTTATATTCAACAATTCCTATTTCCAACCAGGGTTTCCTGATTCCATCATAGTGTATAACAGCAGCTTTCTCGATATCGACTCGTCTGAGACCCTGGTTATAGCCTATCCCAAGTGCATGCCATCTCTTATCTAAAGCCACAGTTTGGTTGTAGAAGGTAATCCAACCTAAGGGCAATCTCAGTGCCTCCTATAATGGCCTATTAAGTCCCTGAAACACGACACCGGGCGAACAAGCTTGACAAACCAGTATAGTTGGAAAATATTAGAAGCAGATGCGACATGCGACATACTTCACATAGAAACCAGTACGTAATTATATGTTTAAAGCAGGGCATTTACAACTCCTACAAGATTATTTATGGAGTCGAATACGTTCTGGTTAACCTGTAAGACTATGTGTACCAGTCATAGGTAAAACAAAGGCGTAACTATTGCTATAGTCGAAGAAAAGGAAGTATATGCACGTACCAGTTGCAAGTAATCATAGTAGAGCATGGTTAAGTTTTTTATTCTCCATTCTTTGAGATCAAACAAATTCATGCAAAATGCCCAACTGCAAATACTGGAGTTAAACCTCTTTGCAAAACTGGGTCTGAAATGTTCATAAACAAATGCATGGAACGAAATGAAACTTCACTTTCCCAACAGGTCTCTACCGCTGCATGTACTTTTCTATTCATGTCAACAGTCCGAAGTGCAGTTAAATCCCTTTGGACTACCACATCATGATCGAAGAGCACAATCTTATCCAGTGATGGAAAGATATCTGCCAGATAGAACCGCAGATGACTAAGGGCAGAAGTCTATCTAGGATCATCAGACTTGTTTTCCTTCAATGTTGAATAATATTCTGTTGACAACCAATCGAAAATTTCTATGCTTTGAACATGAACCGTAGCTCCGCCGGGAGGATTTAATAAAAACCACATCGAAATTGCTGGGAAGTTGAGAGAATCAGTCACTATGTGAAAAACGATTTTCTCTGGCTCCTGCGTAACCGATATTATTTGTCAGGTATATCACATCAGTAACAGAAATCTTTTCCAAATCCTGAATTATCTGTAGCTAGCTCATCAAAGATAAGGAGAACAATGACAGAAGAGTATCATCTCTCTAAATGGAGCCTGTTCTAATGGCTCCAGCAGTGTGATGCCACAAAGCATCATGGCATGTTATAAGTTTAACAGAAACAATTTGGTATGCGACTGTTTATAATGACAAATTGACAATCACTTTCTATAAAAAGACCCATGTTTAAGTTTAGCATCACAAAATAAGCAGAGATTGAAAGTTACTGAAAATGATTAAAATAATATCGTACAAATGACAAAGATGGTTTACCTTTGCAGAGGCGGTTGTAGAGTTTACAACAACTGCACAAGCCAAAATTTTGTCAGAGAATACTGCATAGTGGTAAAGGCCTAGATCATGCAACTTGTGCTGGTTAGGAAACTGTCTTTCCTCAGGTTGAAGTAAAAAATATTCGGCTCTCAACCGCATTGAGAGGCAGTGAAGGCCTTTAGGGGTGGTCCTTTCTGCAAGCTGAACGAGATATGACCCTTGGTTCTTCTCTGCCTGAACCTGCTCCTCAGTATCATTAACCATAGCATGAAGTGTTTTGGCCACTCTGAAGCAGTCAGCAAATCCATAGATCTCATTCTGCGCGATGAACTGAAAATTCAAGTGTTCTTCATATATAAAGTTTTGTGGAAGCAATTCACCCCTGAATGAATTCAAGTTTCTTACCCGATATAAAATGCATTGGTAAAATCATTGCAAAGCAAAAACAGTCTTACTTCCTTGGCAAATCTGAATCATTGCAGGCGTTAAGAACTGCTCGTTCCACCTGTTTGATTTTCCTTCTCAACTCTCTCTCCAATTCAGGGTAACTACCTGGTCGTGCAATACTTAAATATGATTTTGCTCTAATGAACTGCTCATTCATCTGCTTCAGTTTCTTATTGTTACACTCCGTGATTGGGTCCTCGAGCGTTGATGGTGTCTGCCTGCTTCTCGATTGAATTGCTCCTGCAGCCAATGAATTAGTGCTAACTATATTAAACTAACACGACTCGCTCTAGCATTGTCCATTCTGGTAAACAACCACACCACTCGGCAGCCTCACCCCAATATATAAACATACATACATGAATATATAAACCTTCAGGTTGACGTCAATAATACCAAATGTCAGAAACTTTGTGGTAAAAATCAGACCTGTCGCTTTATTCTCATACCGTTTTCCGGCATTGATCAGATGTTTCAGAGATGAGCCATTGCCTCAGAGTGTGGAAACTCACGAGAATAGTGAGTATTTTTATATATCTCAAATGATGAATTACAGAGTCTATTTAAAGACTTAAGGTTATAAGAGTTTCACTACAACTAGGAGTTATTAAAATACAAACCTTATCTCCTGTATTAAAAGATAAGATTCTATCTTTATCACCAATTACAAATAAACTCTAATATTTACAATTGTAACAACTTACACAGAGTTCAGACAAACAGAAGCACTAAGTCAAGAACTAAATTTTAAAATTTATTTGGAAGCAAACTAAAATATCATGACAATGTACTTGTCACACGAATGGATAGAAGGATAATTATCATCTGCTGAAATTTTCAATACCAGCTCAGTTTCTTTTACCTCATATAGATTTCAAAACAGACAAGAGAACAACAATTTCAACATCTGTTTTCCCTCACAAAGTAGTAGTAGACACCACAGCAACCATCTACAGTCTAGATTCCATTCAATCATATAGCATCCTGTCATACTTCAGACCACACCTGTTTACTGAACCTTCTCGGCACTTTCTTCTGCTGAATTTGAAGCCTATCTTTTCCTTCATCGTTAAATTCTGAATCTAGAAAGTGGAGAAACCCAGAGTCACTATTGAATCGATAACCATAAGTAAGTGATAAAAGACACTGGTACATGCACCCAAGGAATACAAACCATCTGTTTTCGACAATTTGGAGGCATGTTGAGCATCCCTATACTGATTTGAATCACGATTCTCATCAGAGCTGTGACTAACTACGGAACTACTATGATCCTTCTCGTTCAAGAAAATAATTTTTCGCCCTTTTAACTCCTCTGAAGCTTTCTAAGTAACAAAGAAACAAATATCAACTGTCAAACACACTGAGATACAAACGTCCAAAACAAAAGAAAAAAAAAACAGTGAACTTGTAAATCTTAAAGCTACCTGTTCAATTGCATTCAGTCTTAAATCATCCGTCTTATACTTCTGCGTCAAACAAAGCAAAACCCCATTAGAAATCTAGCAAAACGAGAAGAAGAAGAATCATAGCAGATTCAATGTAGAAAAACCCTTACAACACTGGCGAAATCCTCATTAAATTCGTCATGTCCTGCCGTTATAGAATCACAATCACAAATGCAAACAAAAGACAGATCAGGATGCCTCTAGAACTTGTAATCAACAAAATAAAGGAAATCAAATCATAAAAGGCTAAATTTTCGTTTTGAAAAAGGAGAAAAGAACCAATTCGATATCTTAGCTTTAATACACTCAGTGCCTAGTAATTCTCGTTGGCTTCTTGTCTGATCAACAAACTCCATTAACAATAAAAACATTTGCCTTTTCAGCAAAAAAAATTGATAGATTACCTATGGAATTGAGGGGTTTAAGTTTATGAGAAAGCAAAACCATTGGAGCAAATAAAGAGAAATATAGCAAAAAGAGAACCAAAATCCTCTGCCGCCAACGCTTCTTCTTCATCAATCGATAAAAATGAGGAAAAAAACAATGTAAAAAGATTCTTCGCTTGGTTTTTCACTTTCTCTCTCAATTGCTCTCCAGAAATCACATTTCACATGCTCAAACCCGTAGTGATACGATGCTGGGGTTACAAGGATCAGGAAATGAAGAAAAATAAAGAAATAGAGTTTTAATGCTTTGCTTTTGGAGCTTCGCTTACGTTTTGATGTTTATTTGATTATGGAAAAATATAATTTACATGTGTTCCCTTCTGATCTGGGATTCTAGATTTATATACCTTACCCGCCATTAGGATTTGCATGATAATTTTGAATCACCAGAAAGGCGAGAAGGTGATGGAAATGGCGGTGGCTCTAGGGGTTTTAAAAACGCATGACGTAAGAATTTATACCTAATATTTAATTAAATAGGGTAAATTACATGTTAGTATCTAAACTATCAATTTTAGTATATTTAGTACCAAAATTTGTATCTTTTTCAAAATTATTCATAAAGTTTAGTTTTTGTTTCATTTTAATACTCATCGTTAAAAACTTTAGTTTTTGTTTTGTTTTAGTACACTTGTTCAAAATTTAGCATTAAGTTTTGAAAAAATTGAAATTTTAGGTACTAAAACGGGTCAAAACCGATAGTTTAGGTACTAAACACGATAAATTTTTAACGACGGAATACTAAATGATATGAAAACTAAACGTTAGGTATGATTTTAAAAAATTTAAAAATTTAGGTACTAAAACAGACCGAAACTAAAAGTTTAGATATTGAATTCCAATTAAATATTCACTTTAACTTCTATTCTTTATTTTTTAAATCATTTTATTCAACATTTTAATCTAAGATAGGGACGGACATAAGATTTTATGTTAGGGGGCGAACTTGAACTTATAAAATTTTAGGAGTGAAAATAGATTTTCAATAAAAAATATATAGAAAAAACTAAAATTTATGGTAATTTTAGATTTTTAAGGGGCGACACCTCCCGCCTAAGTTTGGGATTGATCTAAGACAAAATGTCTTTTTGATTAAATAAAAATCATTAATTGATTAGCGATTAACATTTTATCGTTGACATGATAAATTTTATATGTTTAAAATAATATCATGACATTTTTATATAATCATTTTAGACATATAAAAATGATATGTCGTCATTTTAGACACGAAATATTTATTACATCAATACTTTAAACACATTATACTTCTCACGTCACCTATAGACATTGACATTTAATCATATAACAATTGTTATCTAATTAGAGGTAAGAATTGTAGGGGTCATAAAAAAATCCTACAATCTTGTCAAAATACTAATATAAAAAAATCCTAGGCAACACGGGTAGGGTCGAGGGTCCAGGCACTATGACGTGGGTTGAGTCCAACAACTATAAATATTATCTTTTTTATTTATTTATTTTCATTATCTTTCAAAATAAAACTTCACCTCTCTTATTTTTCTCTAAATTCGACATTCGTTTGATATTTGTTCAGTTGTCATCATTGTTATTTGATCGTTATTAATGATTGTTGTTTACTCCTAAATTTCACTAACAATTGCATTTCGAAGGCCTGAGTCAAATTTTAACCTTAATTTGATCGAAAATATCTTAAAATTTAACAAATTTAATCAAGAGACTTAACATTCTTCATCATTTATCTTTATCATTTATCGTGTGATAGAATTAATTTTGAAGTATATGCTTCTCCTTGTTACTTTGTTCACTCTCACCACTCAAATTTACGAACAAAAACCATATTCATCGTTAGTTTTCTCTCTCTCTTGGATAGTAGTTTATAGAATCACCACGTAGAGTTATAATGTTTTTGTGTGGTTGTATATAAGGTGTAAATTCTATTAATAATGGGTTGAATTCGTTAAATTTTATGGAATTTGTGAAAATTTTGTCATAATGAGAGAACGATAGTTGTTGAGATACACGAATGTAAGATTGAGGTTGAAGATGAATATGATCAAATCAAGTTAAAACGAGTTGATAGATTAAAATTATGATCTTGAATTATTTTAATTTAAAATTAAGAGATTTTAGATATAATTTGAAGTTAAATTAAATTCGAGTTCAGATGAAAGAAGAGTCAAACATATTTAGTGTCTATAATTCATTTTTTCTACAAAAATTATTTGTTTCAAAAGTAACGCTAAAGAAAATTAATCATATTATATATATATAAGAGAAAATAACCTAAGTGACCAAAAATCCTAGATAATATACGATTTTGACCAATTTTTTTTGGATTTGCGAAAATGACCAACAAAATCGCAATGCGATCTCTAATTCGCATTGCGATCTCCACTATCGCAAATTCGTGTTGCATTTCGCGTTGCGATAGTTGAAAATCGCGTTTCGATTTTCCATTTCGCGTTGCGATAGTCTACAGTTGTCGTTGCGATTTTCCAAATTCGTTGCGATTTTCCAAATTCGTTGCGAAAATTCGTTGTGATAGTTAAAAAAAAAGATTTTGTTTCTTAAGAATTTTCTCTAAAAAGATAGTATCCGCGCGAATGTGTCGAAGACACGTATTACCACGACCACGACCACGACCACTACCCGAGACGAGACGGCGGCGGCGGCGGCGCGTGAGAGTCCCCCTTGTTCTCTTCCACTCAACGAGGAAGTGGGAAATTCAAGCCTTAAATACCATTCCCAATAGTGTTTCTAATACTATGTGGGATTGAGCATTACCAACACCATAGAATCTTAGTTCCCGACCACCACTTACTAATCAAAGAGACCGAAATATGAAGGGATTGTTAAACTGCATACATAAGCATCTGTTTTAGTGCTTCATTGACTATGTAATGAGCATGCATTTCTTTAATATATGTGTATTTTTCTAAATCTCTGCATAGGAAAATGCTAATAGAATATAGTAACTAAGATTCTATGGTGTTGGTAATGCTCAATCCCACATAGTATTGGAAATACTATTGGGAATGGTATTTAAGGCTTGAATTTCCCACTTCCTTGTTGAGTGGAAGAGAACAAGGGGGACTCTCGTGCGCCGCTGCCGTCTCGGGTCGGGTCGGGTCGGGTCGTGGTCGTGGTCGTGGTAATGGTAATACGTGTCTTCGACACGTCCGCGCGGATACTATCTTTTTAGAGAAAATTCTTAAGAAACAAAATTTTTTTTTTTAACTATCACAACGAATTTTCGCAACGAATTTAGAAAATCGCAACGAATTTGGAAAATCGCAATGACAACTGTAGACTATCGCAACGCGAAATGGAAAATCGCAACGCGATTTTCAACTATCGCAACACGAACGATTTTCAACTATCGCAAACCGAAATAGAAAATCGCAACGCGATTTTCAACTATCGCAACACGAAATGGAAAATCGCAACGCGATTTTCAACTATCGCAACGCGAATTTACGATAGTGGAGATCGCAATGCAAATTAGAGATCGCATTACGATTTTGTTGGTCATTTTCGCAAATCCAAAAAAAGTTGGTCAAAATCGTATATTATCTGGGATTTTTGGTCAATGAGGTTATTTTCTCTATATATAATGTTTTTATTTTAAATTTTTTTTTATTAATCTGGATAACTACAATATAATATATGTTCAAAGATGAACTCTCAACCTTTCGACATTAATCGCTCACACCCCTGACATCTATGGTGTGCGACCCTGAGTCATAAGGAATAACATCAATTCATTTACCAAATACCACTTGATTTGTGCACATATGTGCACATCTAACGTTTTTTTTTCTTCTAATCACACATTGTTAAATTTGTTTGTATGATGATAATTTATAGGTTTGATATTAAGAAAATAATGGACAATTTGGTGTTAAACTATTTTTAGAAAAGTTGATATTTAAACTTTTTCTAAATTTAAATATATTTTTTTGACCAAACAAAGTGTAAATACCAAAATATATCAATTTGTCTATTAAACCTTGAAAAAAAAAACTCAAAGCTAAAATGGATAATTTCTGTACCATATAACCTGAAATAGAACTTCATAAGAAAATACTTTTTTATTTTTAATATGCACCAATCTTTTTCATTTCTTCATCGATAAACAACAATTTCCACAAATCTCAACATAATTAAAAGACAGCATTTTTTCAGATCAAAATCGTAAAAACCACCGCATCCTTAAACATTTTTTTAAAACATAAAGTGGCCAGCAACGGCGGCAGCTACAACTCCGGCGAGAGCAGAGACCTCAAGCGTGACACCATTTCCAGGAGTAGGAGCAGAAGCCTGTGCAAGAGGAGAACTAGCATCGGCCCCTCCAGGTAAACTTGTAGGGCTGCCGAAGGAACTAGCACCGCCGGATGCGGGGGCCGGTGAACCAGCAGACTTGGAGCCGGCAGCAGAAACCAGACCGACGAGGGCAATCAATACCAAAGCAAAGACAACAAATTGACGTGCCATTTTTGTATTGGGTAATTAAAAAGGATAAAAGATCGGCGATGAAGAAATGCAGATTTTCTCTAAAGTTTTTGAATTAACAGTAGAGAATCACTGCGGGACGAGTAAAATGATTGCTGGTTTTAGTTTTCTGATCAAGTATTTAACGAGTACCGTAAATTAAAAATATATCACATTAGGGGATCAGATTAAAGTTCGGGTTCTTGTTTAACTAAAAATTAGGAATCCTCAACGATTGTGTGTGGAATTGAGATCCTTTTTCACCGATTAAGCTGGGCACGTCAATTTGCATTTCCTCACGCGATCTACTTGACGCGCCCAACTCTACTTTGCTTTGCCTTTTTAACAAAGTATATAAGCAACAATTAAAACATACTAAACCGATTTTTCATTATTAAAATTTTAATTTTTTTAGAATATCATGAATTTATTAAATTATAAAATAGCGATAACATATTATAAAATAATGATAAATTTTAATAAATTTAAAATTATTTTATATTATTATTCAAACAAAAAATTATTTTATATGAGTTCAATAAACTTTAATAATCATTTTGTAGTGAACTTAATAGTTATTTTATAATGATTTAATAAATTTAATTATATCTAAAGTCTACAAAATCATTAGATATTAATATAAAAATTGAATATTTTTTTAAAAAAACAAATGATATAGGTGAGTTTGAGAAAAGTTAAGTTCATATTTTTGAGTTAGATTGATTTTTTTACGACAACTAAATTTCATTAATAAAAATAGAAAAATAAAAATTATAATGTACCTGAAGAAAAATTAAAGACAATAGTCACCAAAAACTCATACATAAAATTAAAATATTAAGTTCAAAGATACGAAGAGAATGAAACCTTCCAGACATAAAAACAATCCAGTAACCTTCATAAAACTCATTGTCTCTGTCTAACTAGACGTTTTACGATGTGATAAATGAGTGGTGAGCGAACCAAACAATTTGGCAGATTGCTTTGCTACACAATTCTGATTATATCGGCAAACGATCATTTACAAAAGAGGGGATCTGACAATATGTGACTACCGACAAGCCAATAAAAAAACAAATGCGTGAGAATCTTTGCGAGCAGCCAATACGATCGCATAGTATGCGAAAAACTTACCGAAAACCATAGGAATTTCTACAAGAGTATAGAAAAAAACGTACCATAAGAACAGAGAAAAATTTATCACGAGGATAGAGATTCTTATTTAAAAAAATAAAAAAAACTCAAGAAAAAAACAAAGACATAATAATAAACAGAACAAGACAAATAAAAATCACTGACTGTCGATAATCAATATTAAGATTGGTGTCATCGCTGGGTAAACAAAAAACAAAGGAAGAAAATAAGACGGAACAAGAATATTAAAAGAAAAAATTTGAGTTATATTGATTTTAACAAATATAAAATGAGTTAATCTTATACATAAACTCAATCCGATCAAGTATCTCTAGTTCTATCATGGATTAATAAAATATCGGCTTAATTAGAAAATGGTTAAAATATCATTCTTTGACATGATAATTAACATTATTAGGATTAATAAAAATTATTTAAACTAAACATCTTTTTCTACTACGCGTTTAAATTATTTTCCGATCAATTTAAGTGTCTAACGTTTTTTACATTTTCATTTGAAGTGTTTGGCTCATCACGGACTTTAAAAAAATCCGTTAAAAATTAATCAACAACTTAGTGTTTGACATGTGACCTAATTATTTTTTAATAATTTAAATATATATTTTTTAAAGGTAAAATGTTTCTACGGTGATTAGGGTGAGGAAAAACTCACTCTAATCGACTCGAAAAAATGATCTTTTCTACTCGACTCAACTTGAACTTTTCGAGTTATAATTTCATAAATTTAACTTGAAACCAATTCAAATTTAAGTTGAGCTAAAAATATAACTTGAATAACTCGAATAAATCAAAAAATTTAATAATTAATTACGTAATTTCAGTTTGAGTTATTTAAATTTAAATTAAATAATTCATATAAATGTTGATTCGACTCCGTCAAAAGCTGATCTTTACATTTGACCAAATCAAAGGAAGAAACAAAGAGAAAGTAAAAGAATGAGAAAAGCAAGACCGTTAAACACGCGCCAAGTGCTGAGAGTAAAAAGCAAGTAAAGTTTATCAGTTTTCTCTGTTTCCTTTTTGTCTTCTTTTCTTTAATGGCTCGAGAAGTGAATTCGGTTCCGCTGGCAGAGACGACGCAAGTAGTTTCGTCGAAGAAGAAAAGTGCGGCGACAACGAGCTGGATTTTGATAGACGCGAAGGGGCAAGGCGTGATTCTTGACGTCGACAAGTATGCTATAATGCGCCGCATTCAGATTCATGCTAGAAATCTTCGTATTCTTGATCCCATGTTATCTTATCCTTCACCAGTTTAGGGAGAGAGAAAGTCATTGTTCTCAACTTAGAGGTAATTTTTATTTTGTTTTATTTTTCTCCTTTTTGTTATTTCTCCTAAAGATGTTTTTAAATTGGATTGCAGCACATTAAAGCTATCACAGCAGAGAGGTAGTTCATCGAATCTGAACATTTTATTCAACTTTGAGATAGTATAAAGTTTGTTATCTATTTCAATTTAGGAGGTTTTACTTTTGGAGGTGAGTTGTGCTTTGTTTTGCGATAGGTATTGCTTAGAGATCCATATGATGAAAACGTAATCCCCATTGTTGCTGAGCTCAAGCGATTGCCTCAAGATAATCTCACAGTCAAGGCCAAGGAGAAGAAGAAGAACACAACCTGATGCACACAACGATATCGATACCGATGAAGAAAATGGTACCCATTAACTTATGGATGGAACTCTTGTGGTTTTATTGTGTATAACTATACCATTGATATATACCGGATCATTTTGGTATGTTTCATGCAGAGTTTCCATTCGAATTCCGGGCATTAGAGTTGCATTAGAAGCAATTTGTAGCTTTCTTGATGCACGTACTAGGGAACTGGAGATTGATACTTATCCAGCATTAGACGAGTTGAGCTGACCTCCAAGGTAATTTCTCTTTGAATTGTTTGTCCTTCATTTTATAGCCTAAGCCATTTGGTGATTGGTGAGATTTGTGCTGAGTGGCTCTTTCGGAATTTCGTTTGAAGATAATAGGTTGGCTTTAACTGTGACTAGAGGAGTCTAATGTTGGCTTAGCTGCGACCTTTGTTATGTCTATTCTATACTTTCTCATTTCAGCAACTTTTTTTTCCTGTCTTCTTTCATTTTGGTTGTTGACAGTGATGAAAGGTATACACCATTACATTCACAAAGGCAGAATTACATGAGTTGTATACAACTATAAGAAATGTACATTAACTTTTTTGCTGAAAAAATTGAAATCCCATTTGAAGTCTGGTTTTTTAGTAAAAGCATTCATTAGCTACTTAGGTAAATATCTGCAATGTTTCTTCTGCGGAATCTGGCATTCTGCCATTTTACGTGTGTTGTTTAATAATTGCAATTGCTCTATTGCTTCATCTGCCAAACTTGACTCGGTAAAGGCAATGATTACTTTCCATGGTGGTAGTATAGGTAGCAAGGTCATTCGGATCGGGTCATTTTGGATCGGATAATTTAAGGTCTAGATTAAATTTGGTTTAATTTTTTTTGAATAGGGTCGGGTCAATTTTCGGGTCGGTGATTATTGGATATTTTGTTTTCCAGTTCAGATCAATATCGGATTGATTGATTTTATGATCGTGTCAATATCTGGTCGGGTCAATATCGAATCGTTGATTTTTGGGTCGAGTTAATACCAGATCGGTTAGATTTTGAGTCAGGTCAATATCAGATTGGTTGATTTTCGGTTTAGGTCAACCTTTAGATCAGGTCAATTCGGGTTAAATTGGTTATGAGTCTAATTAAAATAAGTACATATAGAATAATTGATATATACTTGTAAAAATATGTCTTCTTATTTGTTAATTTTATCATTTAGGTTTAATTTCAATTCTCAATCGTTCAATATTTTGAATTAAACCATCATTTAGAAATGATAAATCGATAATTTAACACAAATTATAAATTTTTTATCAAAATTTTATATTGATATTGTATGAAAAGTTTATAATAACAACTATTTGATAAAGAAATAAATTTTTTGTTAAAATTTTTATTTCAAATTATAAATTTAATATTTTTATTAATTTTAAAAAATAATACATAACTCTATTTGTTAAGTTTTAATCGTAACATAAGTAAACTTTATATTATTTTTATTATAAATCTAATATTATTTCCTTTGTTTTAGTTGTTTTCGATTATTTTTATTATAAATCTAATATTTTTATAACAAGTAAGATAAATAAACTTTACTTATTACCGTCTTCAATATTACAATTAGATTCTTACTTTTATATTCCTCTTAAACTTTCTATTATTTTATTATAAATATAATATTTTTAATAAATTAATTTATTATTAAAAATAACTTTTATCAATTTTAATCTATTTGGGTTGCTTTTGGTTCGAGTTAAATTCGGTTCGGATTGCTTTTGAATTGGGTTAAAATTTTGTTCAGGTTAATTTCGATTTAGGTTTCTTTCGGTTCGGGTTAATTTCGGTTCTGGTTGATTTCGGTTTTGCTAAATTTTGGATCAGTTATGGTCTAGATAGGGTATGAGTCGGGTATCGGATCAAATTTGATTATCATGTTCGGTTTAATATCGGGTATTGGGTCAGTAAATCGGTTCAGGTAATCAGGTTCGAGTCAAGTTTGTTAGGTCTAGGTGGTACCTGAGTGGTTTGCATTGAAACTATGAGGCAAACTGTTCTTTGAGGGGTCATAAAAAGATTTAATGTTGCAGGCGTCATTTTCTCTTCTTTGTTTTGAATTAGTTCATATGAAATCTGCTTTCTGAATTCCCGAGTTTTTGATGAAATCCATTTTGGGATCAGTATGTAATGGAATGAAGTATGAATGGTATATGGAAACTGTAAAAATAAAAATGACGTTCTATGTTTTGATTCCCCCCCCTCTCCCCCCCCAAAAAAAAAACCCACCCACACCCAGTGAAGTATGAATGGTATATGGAAACTGTAAAAATAAAAATGACGTTCTATGTTTTGATTCCCCCCCCTCTCCCCCCCCAAAAAAAAAACCCACCCACACCCAGATTGCAATAACCAGAATGTCAAAGAAAAGGTCTTACAGCCTCATATGATGGGCTGTCACTTAGATTCAGTTTTTCAATTGTCATTTAACATGGAAATATAATAATCTATGTGGTCAGATAAGCAGCCGTAACTTGGATCTGGTGCGTAAACTGAAAAGTGCTATGACAAGGCTGACAAACCGCGTTCAAAAGGTTCGCACTATGTTATTTTTCTGGAATCCAAACATATGTGAAAGTTTGGTTCCTGGTGTTCAGTGATTTCTTTCTTTCTCAGTTTGTTTTGGCCGATACTGGAAAACATCAAGCTGCTTACAGTTTTTCAGTGATCAGATGACTTTGATATGTATCATAACCGCAATAAAATGCATATATCTTGAACAAGTTTCCTTTTTAGGGCCAGATTTTTTGCCGATTGGTCTATCATGCAGAATGGTCCATCTAGTTTCTGAACTGAAAAATTAAATTTAGAACACTCTTGTAAACTTCAACTAATTTTTTATATATACTGATACAATCTAATGCTGTTTGAGTTCACTTTATTTAGTAGAGTTTGTAAGTTTGATCACGATTTCAAATATTTTTCCTAAAAATTGGAAAAGCCTAGGGGAGCATTACTTGAAGGGGTGATTTACAGCCAACAAGCATTATATACAAATGCAATATCTGTAAGCTTAAAAGGAAACTGCGAAGAATAGACAAGAGAAGAAAGAACAACCAGTCGCATGCTGATGGAAATATCATTATATCTTCTTTGGTAATAACATAATTGATACTACAAAATAAACTGAAGTAACATCTCCCGGACTAGGATAATTCATAGTCAGAATCTCTGTTTTTTTATCCTTGGCTCATTCATAGTGTGGTTCATGTAACCTGAGTTCCAAAATTCAGTTTTACAGCTGATATGATTGCTAGTGCCTTGTAGTCATCAGTATCACACACAGCCAATCCTATGGCATTAATGACTGGATAAAAACATAGGGAACTGGATCTCTAATCATGAGTTCAGACTTATCATTTATCAACAATTTTATTTTTTAGGTAAGGGATGAACTCGAACAACTTTTAGACGACGAGGATGATATGTCAGACCTTTATTTATCAAGAAAGTTGGCTGGGGCTTGTTCCCCTGTCATCAGTTGTGGTGTTCCAAATTGGTATCCATCCTCACCACCTTTAGGTTCAATGATATCAAGAACCAGCAGGGCAAGTGCAGTAACAGTTCATGAGGACAACGATGTGGAAGAGCTCGAAATGTTGCTTGAGGTTATCGATGTCATTACCTGTGGCGGGTTTCCATTAGTTAATGCAAAATCCAAAACTTGATCTTTGCTTCTGGATTCTGCAGGCTTACTTTATGCAAATTGATGGTAAGCTGAACAAATTGACCACGGTATGTCCCTTACTTTTTTACCTTCTGCTTTTATCCCATAATTATTGTTTCATAACTATCCTTTTTCCGACCAGCTCCGTGAATACATTGATGACACAGAGGATTATATCAATATTCAGGTGAACGGCTAAAGGAATTTATACTGAAACCAAAATCTATGGTGAAAATTTGCTGTTTACTGTAGTTATCAAAATTCTCCAAGGCAATCTAGCAAATTCAAGTAACGGGTCCTAGTATGTGATCTTGAATCTTGATAATCTAAATGCATTCTCTTGCAGCTCGACAATCATCGAAATCAGCAAATTCAGGTAATTCACTAAAAATTAGCCTTCAAACCCTTTTCTCTGTTGTTCATTGGCCTAACATTAATGGGTTTTCACCGAATGTGGCAGTTAGAGCTCCTCGTAAGTTCTGGGACTGTTTGTTTGTCTATATATTCTTTGGTTGCTGCAATCTTTGGAATGAATATTCCTTATACGTGGAACAAGGGCCATGGATACTTATTTAAATGGGTACAAATCTCGTGATCACCGAATTAAACTCTTGATTTATTTCTTATACATTAAACAAGGCCTTAACGGTAAAAAAATGTTATTTTTTTTTTCAAAGAATCTGTGTTTGAGTAGTCACATTTACAGATGTATGTATGTGTTTTATTATGCAGTTCTTTTAATTCAGTTTATTCTATTCATGATACTAATAGTCAAACTTTTTGATAGAAAAAATATGCTTTTTTTGACTCAGGTGGTCACCCTCACTGGATTGCTATGTGTGTCGACTTTCACATCAATAATGTCCTATGCGAGGCACAAGGGTCTTATTGGGTCTTGAAGTCCATGGAACCAGAGCTTCGAGTACACTCAATATCACAGAGCTTGAAGAGGCGCATCAAATAAGAAACTGAAGTGCTGAACGGAATTCCTTCCTTACCTTACCCTTGGGCCCGGCCTGGTTAAAGATTCAGGTGCCGATGCCAGGTGAAATGTGTGCTATACTATTAACGTTATTATTTATATCATGCTTTTATGGTTGTGATGAATAATGTCCATGCGCATCATGCATGTAGGGTCATCGTTTTGTAACTGGCAAAAAGTGTCGTATAAAGTGTATATCCTTATGTTTGCTTATATCCATGCAAGTAGGTCGCAAGGTAGGTGACACTTGGGGTCCCGATTTAAGAATATTAGCAATCATCATAAATAAATGAGAGCAAATGAAATACTTCTACTGTGTAAGGTAGAATTATTGTTTTAGAATTGATTTTGTTTTGATTAATACAATTGTAATATGGATGTAACTCCAAAGTTGATACAAAACTTTAAATTTATACACCTGAGTAAGAAATATAAAACTTCAATGATATTATTTTTTTAGAAAATAAAATTGATGAAATGTGAGAGGAAAAAAAAGAGAATTTGTAATTTATTGGTTTTCAAAATAATGAATTCAACCTTATATATTTTTTAAATAGTCTAGGATAATTGTAAGTTACATCTATTTATAATATTTCTTAATCATTGACAACGCACATAGATATTATAGATACAATTGTTCGAACTTAAAACTTCAAGGGAGAATAACACTCTCTTTAATCACCAAAATATAAAATAGATTGGGGTTGCTTTCATAAGTCCAACTATGAACATAAATTATCTCATTAAAACTATAACAATACAAAATAGTTAAATTTTTATGTACAGTACGAGCGATAAATCTATAACAATAAAAACTACAACAGCTGTCTAGAGTTGAATGACCCAACAGTAGTGACAACCCACTTAATTGCAAGGATCAACAGTGAGGTTGGGCTTGATGACAAACGGCCCAAAACTTGAGCAAATCACAAAGGTTACTCAGTACAACCAGATGTGAATAAATAAAATCTGTTATTTTATGTTTTGCACTTGCAAAACAACTGAGGCGTAGATGGAAAATTATTCTGGCATTTGAATGAAATTTCCCCTCCTTTAAACCCTAATATATTGTCTTATTAAATCTCTAAATTCTGTCAGATTTCTCTAACATCCATAACATGCCAATAAAATTTTCCATTGTGTTTTTTCACGGGTCAATTGAGTGAGTTTAACGAGGTTGAATGCCCTTGGATTAAGCTTCCTAATGATTTGATTTTTGTTGTGTGATCACAGTAATGCAAAATCATTCTCGCCGTCGTCTTCCGCATTTTCTCTTGCGCTAAAAATTTAATTTTTGTTTAAATCAATTAGGATTTTGTTCAAAGAAATTAATATTATTTCAAATTTCAAATTTATGTAATAATATTAATTATAATTTGTAATATTAAAATAATATAAGAGATTGAAACTTAATTATATTCCATCACTTTAATTTTTCTAAACAATTTATAATGTATTATAATTACGTTATGATGTTGGCTATTTTATTTTATTTCTCTCACGATAACGATAAAAGGATTAGGTTAGTATTTAATGCCTAATAAACGACGTCGTATGTAATACAAGAGGCAGCCTTCTCCATGGTATAAATTTATATATAAAATAAAAAGAAGGGAGAAAAAATACATTAAAAAAAGTAACCGAAAACTATTGTGTTGTGTGTTAAGATTTCAGATCATCGTCGTGCTCCTCTTCTTCTCCGTTGGTAAGTAAAATCCACGTCCAACATCACCCTTTGTCTCCAATCTCATTCTCAATCTCTTCCCCTTTCTTTTCAAATACAAAAAAACATTATCCATCTCTGCTTTACGCCGCCATATCCGTTCTCTATCTAGCTTCTCTGTCAATTAATTACCCTTCTTCTTGTTGGTATTTCCATCTCGGGTTTTAATGCAGGTTTTTATCAACATACGCACGTAAAAAATACACCCTTTCGCCTTTCGCCTGTCGTTGTTGACATGCTGTGAGAGAAGGCGATAACGTGCAAAGAGGGGGGATTTGTCTTAATTAGTTTTCAAAAAAGAAGAAACAGAGAAGGTAAAAGGAGTGGGATATGGCGAATCAAGTCGTCAAAGTGAGGAGAGAAGCGATTGCGGCATGCATGACTTGCCCTCTTTGCAATAAGCTCGTTAGAGATGCCACCACCATATCCGAATGTCTTCACACGTGTGAGATTTCTCTTTCTTTCCCTTCAAAGTTTCAGTTTTTCCCCTATTGGGTTGTACTCCTTATCGAACAAGGATTTCTCTTGTTTTCCCCGTTTTATTATCTGGGTTTCTTTTTCCCGGTTTCTCTTCTTGACTTCTTAGCTTAACGTCCCACTGTTATTCAATTTACTGTTTTTGTTTCGTTCCTCTTTCTTTCTAGCTAAGGCATTCTGGTAGAATAGCAAAATTGGTATAAGATTTTGAATTGGTTTTGTTTAAAATCTAGGATTTTAAACAAAAGTGTGCCTAGGACAATTTTCATTTCATGGTTACTATAATATATATATATATATATATATATATATATATTATTACTATGAATAGTATATGAACCAACTATACTTTTTTGAAGAGTACTCCGATTGTTAGTAAAGCTCCAAAATTTATTTTGAACAATTATTGTTTTCCACGTTCAGCTAAGGGTTCTTGCTACCATATATACTTTACTTCCAATTCAAGGGTCTTTTCCAAGATATGAGCCTTCTTTTTTTTTCTTTTGTTTTGCAAGTTCATAAAGATTCAAACCTTAAGATGATTTTTTTCCTGTTTTTGATATGGAACCAACATTATGCAAGTTACTGTAGTGTTTTCAGTTGCTTTAATTACTACACTTTCTCGGCTTGTTTATTGAATTTTTTCTTTTGCAAGATTGTTTCCATTGAGTTGATAAATAGAAATAAATGATTGATTTTGATTTTGATTTGTGCTTTCTGAGTTCTATGTAGTTTGCAGAAAGTGCATTTATGATAAGATAGAAGATGAAGATTTAGAATGCTGTCCAATATGCAACATTGATTTGGGTTCTGTTCCTCTGGAGAAATTAAGGTATACGTGTTCATTTTGAATTAGGAGTCATGCCATCATTTTGAGGTTGCAGTGGCTTCTACACGCCATTAGCGAAGTTCATTGTTACAAGTTGCTAAAGAAGATAGAAAAGTATGGCTATGTTTACGAGAAGCCGATATTTTGCTTAGAAAAAGTATGGCTATGTTTACGAGAAGCCAATATTTTTGCTTAAACTCTCTTCCAGTCCCAGGGTCTTGGTCCCCTTTTCTACTGATTTGAGTATATGTAACTTAGTCAATTCCAAGTGAAATATCTAGCCAGAATTTAGCGGTGTTATGTAAATGTAAGAACTCATTGCGTTTTTTGGGATTGAGAGTCTTTCAATGCTAAAATCAAGGTGAAAAAATATGTTGAAGTGGAAAGAAAGACCTACTGGTGGATTCATATTATCGCATGCAGCTTTTGGCTTTCCTGAATAATGCTTTTGTATTTTCTCGGTAGACCCTCTGCATGGATGCATTATTGTGGTTAACCAAATTTAGGAAAATTTAATGTGTATTGAGATGCATCTCTGCTTTCAATAATCAGGCCAGACCATACTTTACAAGATGTGAGGGCCAAAATCTTCCCTCTTAAGAGAAGAAAAGCGAAGGCACCTGAAGTTCTGCCCCTGGTTATGATGCCAACTAGAAGGAAGGAGAGATCACTATCTTCATTGGTGGTTAATGTCCCCAATGTATCGACACAAACTACCATGACTGCGAGGAGAACAAAGCTGTTGCCAAAAAGTCTGGTCCTTTACGAGGTTCTGGTTTTCGGTAGAGAAGTCTGTTAAAAGAGAGAGAGACACTGTGGAGAATCACCAGGAGAGTGCAAGCTCACCTGAAACCCTAAATAAATTCACTCAGAATAAGAGACAGGTACATTGGATCCTACATCATGTTCAATTATCTTATAGTGCTTGATGTCGTTTTCTCTTTTTTTTCTCAAACATCCATTACTTGAAAAAGTGTTTTAGATAACTGATTATATCTGTTGTCTTTGTAAAATTGAGCAATACAGTGTACTTCTGCCGAACCTAGCCAACACACAGATAAAGAAGTAGAGAATGGTGGCAAATCATGGGATGGAAAATCGGATCTCTGGAAACCTTTGGACTGTTTAGCAGAGGTTGCAAATAGGAACAACTCCTTCAAGTCTAATTCACAAGGCTCTAATTCTAAACAAGAACTTACCCTTGTCCCAAACCCTGAAGCTCAAACATGCAAAAACAAAGGAAAGACAACTTTAAAACAAAAGTCAAGGATGAAAATAATAATGCTGGTCCTGCAAATTCAGGAAACGTGACTCCTAAAAAGTTACGTAGGATCCATCAAAAAAATGGTGCCGGATTCGGGGATTGCTGCATATCTCCTCAAGCCGTGCTAGATGCTGGTGGTGCAAAGCATCAAAAAATAATTGGACCTGTGTGGTTCTCATTAGTGGCCTCCGATGACCAGTAAGAACTTATTTAGCCTTCAAAGCTAAAAGGGATAACGCAGTTCTTTTAAGATTATTTGTCTTCCTAATTAATTGATTCAAATGTCGATGCTTTTAGGGAAGGAGAGCACCCTTCCCTCAAATTCCTGCAAATTTCATAAGGATAAAGTAAGTTCCTTTTGCTTGAGTCTTGTATAGCTATATATATATATACTTTTTTGTCTGCACCATAAGCTCCTGGTATATGGCTTGGCATACAGAAAAGCAATCGGACATATCAGATGTGAGCAATTTAGAATGAATTCAATAAATAATATATGCTGGAATCCATAAAGTCATAGACATGTATAACTTGGAGTTATAAATGAAATGTTTAATGGGCCATGAGAGCGGAAGGATGAGTGAGGAGAAGATACTAATATCTTCTCCGTCTTCTGCATATCTCTGACACCCAGAGTTTCACTTGCGAAAACCTGGGTAGTGGAAGCTTCGAATTTTTCTAATGGTACATGAACAACCAAGTAGATGTTTTCCATAACCAAGCTGGTTAAACTATTTTGTTCATCAAATGTTGCTACAAAACCCTAAAACTTGAACTTACTCTTCCGTTATTCTTTTATTCTGTGACAGGGATGGAAATATACCTGTTTCCGTTATTCAAAAATACCTGATGAAGAAACTGCACCTTGCCGATGAAGCCGAGGTGAGTTAATCTCTCCTCAAATTCCGTCTAATGATACAAATAGAAGAATATCTGCTTAGAAAGCAGAATTCCTATCGACTCTGATACATTTGTATATTATACTTGGGTAATAGGTGGTAAAATTTAGGCAAAGCATATTGCACTAAAGAAGCTCAATGGTTTCAGCTTACACTTCCTTTGGTAATCATTGTTGATGTCTAGCGATATGTATATCTGTCTTCATTTACAATTTGTCAGGTTGAGATCAAATTTATGGGGCAACCAGTGGTTCCGACGTTGCAGTTGTATAATTTAGTCCACTGGTGGCTACAGAGAGCTTCGACATCACGGAGAGTTGCGGCATCTGTCGGTTCATCTGCAAAGGATTTTATCATGGTGTTGGCATATGCTCGAAAAGCCCCACAGCAATAGTAATGCTTTCTTCCGTTCTTTACCCACCACATCAACGACATACATATATATACATACAAACATATCGTTATTAGAATCTTGTTGGTGATAAGAGTAGGACATTCGAATACGGTATCGTATTCGGTAGAAGCGTGTACTGTATGATAGTTTTATTTCATTTTCTTACATGCAAAATAGAGCAGTGTGTATGCGGGTAAGTAATCGGATTTAGCTATATCCTAGTTGCTGGAAATCATGTCATTCAACTGGTAGGATCTTGAATGAATTGAAGCATGTCTTTTTGGTTATATAGGGTTTAATTAATTTGCCCCTTTACTATGTTAAAATTTGAGATTTGATCTTTCTATTTTTAATTTGATCCTTTATTTTTTATAATAAATTTGAATTTATAACACTTTAATTGCTCTCGTTAAAGTGGTTATGGGAATTTTTTGTTGGTTCTTATAGCAAAAGAGTGGGGACACTTTTGTTACAATAAAATTAAAAATACCACTTTAACATAATAATTTTTTTTATCGAATTTAGATCTATTAATATTATTATAAAAAGAGATCAAATTTTATGATATTAAAAAAAATTCTAATATTCTACTATAAATGGGGGATTGAAATATTCTTAAATCTGATTAAAATGAGAACTAAAGAAATATAGAGTAATTGGTTTAATTATGGATTTCATCCTTTCACTTTATGAAAATTGAAATATTAGTTCATTTATTTTAATTTGTCAAAATTTAGTCATCGTATTTTACGAAATTAAGAAGTTAGTTTATTTTTCAAATTGGTGCTTTTACTAATTGGTTAATATTTTAAAATATAATTTTTAAAATTGATATTTTTTATTAATTTATTACATAATTATTAAACCGTTGACGGTTAATTTAATGTGAATAAATTGTTGAACGTTGATCGATAGCACATCTAACGTCTAGGTTTAACGGTATTACTCAATTGTAATAATTCCTAATTTTATAAAAATACATAACTAAAGTTTAATAAATTAAAATAGAAGAATTATCTTATTACCCCCTCTATCCTATAACTTTTGTCTTATATTGACCAAACACATGGTTTTAGGAGATAAGTTTGACCACATGTTAAGTTATATAAAATGAAAGAAATAATTAAATTATCCCTAAAAATGATATATATTTTGATATATCTGCTTAATAGATATAAATGTAAAATATAAGACAAATAAGGGTAAAAAGAAAATTTTAAGTATTGTTATTTGCTAAATTTTCTAATAAGACATTTTAATGAGATAATTTAAAAAATCTAAATAGACAAATTTAATAAGATAGAAAGTGTACTTTCGTGACATATGTTTGAGTTGGTGTTTGAATAGTTTTATTAAATAAAGAGTAATTACTAGATTTTATCGAATAAAGAATAATTATTTTAAAATTATAGGAAGGGCCTACAAAATCAAGAGTAAATTATTTATATTGACTAATTGTTTTTCTATAACCATTGAAGTGTACAAACTAACCACTTAGAATAAAAAATCATGCAAGAAAAAAGAGAAAAAATAAATAAATATCATTGTGGACAGTGAGAAATAAAGATAATCAACAATAATTTAAAAATATGCAATAATGATAGTTGTTGATCATGATTTTAAGAATCAGACCGATCATCGAACCGGTCATATTACCGGTGGTTTAACCGGTCGAACATGACAATGTTATAATTATTTAAAAAATTAAATAAAAATATAAAAACATTTAATAAAAAAAAGTTTTTATATCATAGGTCATATTCAAATGCAAGTATAACATATATAAGTTAAAAACCATAAATCAAAATCAATACAACATAATATTTAAGGTAAAACATATTAAATAATAAATATAATTATATTACGATAATCAAAAAATAATTTGGGGGCTAAAAAAATCATAACAAACGATGTCGTTTGATTTAATTTTTTTTAAATCTCACATAGCTACATAGAAGAGCATCACAAAAGTCTAAAGAGTAAAAATATGAAAACAAACAATCTCACATGACTAAGAAACATAGAAGAGCATCTCAACCGACTTCTATAAATAATAGAGGTAATTTGACATTCAAAATTATGGAGCATTTTGGTGAGCACTGAACGAACTATTCTTTCGCTTCAATCGAGATCGAATTTCAGGCTTCAATCGAGCTTCTAATTTTTTTTGAGTTCGAGCCTTTTTGAGTTCAAGTTTCAATATTATATTTCAAGTTCGAGTTGAACTTGATAATTTTTAGCTCGTGAGTTTTTAAGTCGAGTTGAACTTACTTTTAAAGTTTTTGAGTTCAACTCGGCTTGTTTAACAAACGACGTCGTTTGATTTAATTTTTTTTAGAAAAAAAACAGAACCGGTTTTCAACGGTACCTTCCGGTTCACTAGTAATGGTTTAACCGGTGTAGAATGAACCGGACCAGGTAGTGATTCCCGGTTGAACCGGCCGAACCAGTTCGATTTTCAAAACACTGCTGTTAATAATTATTGACTAAATGTTTTTCTATAACCATTGAAGTGTACAAACTATCTTTGATGATTACAAACCTCTGTTAAAATACAATCCGATAAATTAAAATAAAGATAAATCAATAAGATAATCAAATAAATGTCATCTAATTATAAAGAGATGACGTGAAATTTAATTTTTAAAAAATACTACTAGAGTAAATAAAAACATAATATGAAAGAAAAGACAAAGATAATCAATAAATGTCGTTTGTAGTATAGAAGCCATCGAAAGTTCGTCGGGAAACCAAAGTTTCCCATCAATTTTCGTCAATTTTCGGTCATCCAGCCTGCCCGCCCTTTGTCTCATCGCCGCCATTGCTGAAGTCCTCTATTCTTTCGACCAAAACCCAGTCGATTTTTAAGCAGTCCGAAACCTATTTTTCGGTCACCCTGTGTCCGTCCATCTCACCCCGGCCAAAAACTCAACCTATAAAGTTGAGTGAGTATATTGAAAATTTTAAAAGTACGGTGAGTAAAAAAGAACCATAAAAGTTCAGTTATCAATTTGTAATTTACCCTAATTATTATTACTACGTGGAAATCCGATGATGCATGTTTAATAGTAAAATATTTCACGTCAACGAGTTGTTAGTGAAATAACGATGGAGTGACCAAAAAAGTTCAATCCATAAAGTTAATGAGAAAATTGAAAATTTTGAAAGTACAGTAAGTGAAATAATCGTAAGAAAGATCAGTTACCAAAGTTGTAAAAACTATTTTGAATTTAAAAGGAAGCCCAACACGAGACGGTACATAGTTGTTAAGTCAACGGCAGTGGGACCCACTTGGGCCACACGAATCTATCAGGCCCGGGCGGCCCAAGTTAGCGGTGTCAGTCAAACGCAGCACCACAACGTGTAAAGATCGGTAAACGTGGCAACCGTTGATTAGGTAAGTCCAACAACGGTTGTATTGGATGATGCTCTCAAGTCCCCGTCGGGACCCCACTTTTGAGGCGGCCATTTTTATTAGGAAAAAAAGATAAAATGACATTTTTAGTCCTTATACTTGATAATATTTTAATTAGATCCTTAAACTTTGTTGTCTACATTAATCCTGAATTTGAAAACTTTTATTCTATTTTCTATTAAAATTTTGATCAAACCCAACCAATCTCAATCCTAATTATATTAAGAAAGAAATAGAAAAGAAAAAAAATGCCAAAAGCATCTGATTTGGCATATTGTAAATGTAATAAGTAGCAATGGGAAGTACTTTTTATGAGATTCTATATGTTCTAATAATTATGCTATCAGAGTAATGTATTTGCATTCAAAAAAGTTGATTTAAAAAGGGATAAAATTTGGTCTAATGAACATTTCCTGTCACTTTATTTTTTGTTTACTTAATTGTATTAATTATTTTGAAAACAATGGATGAACATGTTGAAGTAAAAAGAAATTAAAAAGTGGAGCTGCAAAGTCATAAAGGTCTCCCAACTCTTGCAATATTTACAGTACAAGCCAAAAGCAAAGCACATTTGATTGTTGTTGAAGAAGAAGAAGAAAGTAAGAAAGAACCAAGGTCTTTGCTCGGGACCCACCTTCAATATCTGTGACTATGACAGAGAGATGGCTGTTTCATTTCTTCAGCTCTTATTCCGCTGCTCAAAAACCTCCACTTTTTTCTTATTTAAAATCTCTCAAGTTTTCTTTCTTTGTTGGGTTTCTCTCTCTCTTTCTCTCCGGAATTTCTCATTACTTTCTAAAATATTATTTATTTATTAGTAGTAGTGGTAATATAGTAGCGGATGGGGAGAAAAATGTGAGCTTTGTATTCTTATGGCCGTTTATGAATTCTCCCCCACAGGCAAAACAAAGTCTTATCTTTCACACCCTTTCAATCCCCAAGCAAAAAGAACATGGGAAGAAGAATCTAGGGTTTGACAACACCGAGTCCAACAAGGTCTGTTTTCTTTTTGGTGCCTTTCCCTTAGTTTTTAATGGAAGGGCTGTTTCTGCTTTGATCCTTGTCTGCTTTCTCTCTTCTTTCTTTCCTGTTTTTTTTTGTGCGCCTCTTAACTTTTAAGCTAAATTTGAAGTCCTTAAAGTTCATTTGGATACCTGAAATTGAATTTTGATTGATAGGTTTTCCTTGTTTTTGTTTAAAAATCGAATCTTTAGTGTGAACTTTGATGTTTTTGTGTTATTTTTTGGTTTAGGTGATTTGGGTTTGATTTGTGTTTCTGGGGTTTGGTAACATGGAGGAGGTTGAAGAAGCTAACAAGGAAGCAGTAAAGAGCTGCCATAGAGTTTTGAGTATTTTGTCTCAGCCTAAAGGTCAAGTTCCCTATAGAACTTTAATGGCGGAAACTGGTGAGGCTGTTTTTAGGTTCAAAAGAGTGGTTTCCCTTTTAAATTCTGGTTTAGGACATGCAAGGGTGAGGAAGATGAGGAAATTGGAAACCCCTTTGCCTCAAAGCATCCTTTTGGATAATCCACACCATAAGTCAGCAGATAATTATCCATCCAAGGCTTTGCAGCTTGGTTACCTTGAAAACCCATCTTTGGAATTGGGTTCAAATGGTAAAAACTCTCTTCGACTCGCCCAACAGGCACCGGCCGGACACTACGGTTTCCTTCACCAACAACAGCAACAGCTGCAACAAAGGTTACAACTCCAACAGCAACAGCAAATGAAGCATCATCAAGCGGAAATGTTGTTTAGGAAGAGTAATAGTAGTGGCTTGAACTTGAAATTCGATAGCTCTAGCTGCACACCTACCATGTCATCGACTAGGTCTTTCGTTTCTTCGTTGAGTATAGATGGTAGTGCAGCTAACTTGGATGGTGGGAGTGCCTTCCATGCAATCAGGGTGCCTTGTTCGGCCAATCAGGGTTCCCAACAGAAAAAGAAGTGTCCTGGTAGGGGAGAAGATGGTAGTATCAAATGTGGAAATAGTAGCAGTAGATGCCATTGCTCCAAAAAGAGGTTAGAATTCCGTTTTTCCGATAATTGCTAATGTATACTTTTACATGGAAGGTGTTTGATATAGTCCTTCTTTTACCTTTCTCCTCCTTAATTGGTTGTGCTCCATCCATAATCAGGAAACATAGAGTAAAGAGATCGATAAAGGTGCCAGCAATCAGTAACAAGCTTGCCGATATTCCTCCCGATGATTACTCTTGGAGAAAATACGGGCAGAAGCCAATCAAGGGTTCTCCTCACCCTAGGTAACGATCACTATCTTTTATATGCATCACACTGAGATTTGATCTTGTTGTGTGAACCCGGTTTTGCTTGTGGAATTAATGGAACTCACTGACTAATCGATGTTAGTTTAGTGTCTATTTTTCTAATTATCACCTCATTCCGGAGGAAGTGTTGAGGACTTGAAATGGAGAAATGAAGAGCATTTCTTCCTTTCGTTTTTTGGAACATGCATATTTTTTGTTCAGCTATAAATTTGTAGAGAAAGACTAGTAGTACCGAATAACAGCCTATTTCCGCTCGATGGTATTAGATCAGAGTAATGCTTTTAGTGCACTGTCAAGTACCTAGCCTCGATATTACAGTGTTTTAAGATTTCGGTTCTGTTTTCATGTTTACCTTCAGACCAAGCCAAATGGAGATGCGTATTTAAGTCTTCATGTATATTATTTAAGATGGTGATTATTGGTTGTTAATTTATTTGCATGACGTGGAATGTACCGAAATGCATTGACAAAGGAAGCATTTTCTTTGCTGGTGCAGGGGATATTATAAATGCAGCAGTCAAAGAGGTTGCCCTGCAAGGAAGCATGTAGAGAGGTGCTTGGAAGAGCCATCTATGCTTATTGTTACCTATGAAGGCGAACATAATCATCAAAGGTTACCATTGCAATCGACGACAACGTAGTCTCGCCGAAAACTCTTCTGACATTGTTGCAAGCCTTCGATGTTTAATCTGGTACCTCTATTGAAGACTTGCTCTTGTACATATTTTGCATGTTTTGGGCATGGGATGATATACTGGAGCAGTTTCGTTTTCTTTTCTTTATTCCATTTTCTCTATTAGGGGTGGCATTCCAACCTTGACAATTGTGGTTTTAATTGTAAGGCTATGGTGGAGCAGAAGGAATGTTAAACAAAATTGAGAGATCGGTAGATCAGATTAGAATCTATACGCAGCTCAACATATAAAATTATACAACTGAAAAGGAATTTACAACAATAGTTGGGACCTAAAAAAATTCCCCAAGTTTCTAATAACAACAATAATAACAAATGCAAAGTCAAAGATTCAATCAGGATTTATAGTAGATGAAGATCCAATATGTATAATTAACGAAGCAAACACATTAATTTGTTACTACTAGTTCACTACAGCAGATATGGCTCAAGGGAAGAAATGGATAGCTTAAGTAAGTTCTGTTCTAACTTTTGAGTACTCATTGTAAGAAGACAAGCAGTCAGCACTAAACAAGGTGATCAAAATTCAATAACATACAATAAGGCACATGCAGAATCTTCACTTGAGAGAAATAAACCTGGATGAATGGGTGGCACCGATACCAGGCCTTCCTTGCTTGACGGGCTTGTACGAAATTGAGAATTCAGCCAAGTAATGGCTAATCATTTCGGGCTTGATTTCCACTTGATTAAAAGTCTTTCCATTGTATACACCAATTATACTACCAATCATCTCTGGAACTATAATCATGCCGCGGAGATGTGTTCTAACAGGCTCGGGTTTCTCACCAGGTGGAGCCTCTCGTTTCTATTTCAAAACAGCATAACACCATTCTCAGTACAGTTGCAATCTAACTTAATTTTGATTATTAATCTTAGGATGGTAAACGAGACGAATTGCACCAAAGTATTGTTGAGTTCGACTCAGACTTTAAAAGTGTTAAATTGAGTTTAACTCTACTTGAAAATTTAAGAACTTAAAATTGTCCAACTCAACTCAAAATTTAAATAAATATTTGAAACTCGAATTGAAAATAGAATTTAACACATATAAAATCACCAGAAATTGCACGAAAATATTCATTACAAAGCTTATACAACAAACTAACAATGGGAAAAAGAATAAATTTTTCCATGGGATACAACTCAAGTCATGCTTAATTCAATCAAGGCCAAAAGTACACCTAAAATGTCCAAAACACGTCAAATTCACCCTAATTCCTCCCGACTCCATTCCTTTCTTCCCCTCAAATATTGAACTGTCGATAGCGCCTTATCCAACGGTCCATATTTAAACTTAAAGACAGAGAGAGATCAGCGTGGTAGTCGTCTCCACCAATCAAGTTTCATCTTACGGATACCGTCCCTACTCCATAAGTACTTAAATCAATTCATTTTCATCACCTCCCTTTCACGATCAAATTTACCAGTAAATCGTCTATTTTCCCAATTTCTCTCGGAACCCTAATCACTCTTATCGATCAGTTAATGGCCACCGAGGAGCCGACAGTTGGGTAGAAGCCGCGCCGAGGACGGTGGAGGATAAGCATGAAGAGGCCAAAACCGGTACTAAATCTGGCAGAGCAAAGAAAGCTAAAGAACCCAACCCTAAGAAAGCTGAGGCTCCGAAGAAACCACGAGCACCTTCTACTTATCCTACTTTTGAAGAGGTATTTTGCGATTCATATTGTACTATTATTGTTTGGGGTTGATTATGTGTTTTGATATACGATCGGCTTTGTTATAGATGATCAAAGATGCGATCATTAGTTTAAAAGAGAGAACTGGTTCAAGCCAGTATGCCATTACTAAATTCATTGAAGAGAAAGAGAAGCAGCTTCTTGGGAATTTTAAGAAGCTCTTGCTTTTCCATTTGAAGAAGCTTGTGGCTGCTGGGAAGTTGACCAAGGTTAAGAATTCTTATAAGCTTCCTCCAGTGAGGTCTTCGAAGCCTGCTACTCCCGCTTCTCCTCCGGCTAAGAAGAAACTGGCTGCTACTAAGGCGAAGTGTATGCCTGCAAAATCAGGTTCTAAAGCTCCGGTTAAGAAGAAAACTGCTTCTAAGCCCAAGAGCAAGCCGGCGGCTAAACCAAAGGCTAAGCCTGCTCCTACGAAGACAAAAGCGGTTGCTTCTGTGAAGCCTAAGACTACTGCAGCTACCAAGGCTGCAGCCAAGCCGGCTAAGGCTGCGAGGACTTCAACAAGGATGTCTCCGGGGAAGAAGAAGGCGGCTGCTCCTAAGCCTGTTGCGAAGAAGGCTCCAGCGGCTAAAAAGGCTCCGGCTAAAAGCGTAAAACAGAAGAGTGTCAAGTCACCTGCGAAGAAAGCCGCGCCGAAGAGAGGACGGAAATGAGAGAACATAAGCCTAGTCGACGTAGGGATAGTTTTGTAAATTCGAGTGAAGCTTAGTGGGTGTATTTGAGTTCATGTATACCGAGATAAAATATGTTCTTTTACACTTTTCTGAGTTTTGTTTTTATTATGTTAAATTTCTATTTTCCTTCTAATGCAGATTCTAGATGCGATTTTCAGTTGAATAAATTTTAAGGTGAAATTAAATCTCTGATCTTTATCTCTTCGTCCTATATTTCTTCTCGCTGAGATGATAAGGGTTTTGTATTCAGGGTTGCTTGCTAAAGTAGTAATACGGAACAATGGAAGGGTTAAAGCTCTCCTCTACAGCTGCACCGATTTGAAACATGGAAGATAAGGTTCAAGGTTAAAGAACTCTTTTGTTGTAGTTGTGCATGTCTTTAAATTTGGTGGTAATCGAAAGCATGCTCAATTTGCATTAATTGAATTGCGAAATGAGATTTTATTTTGGTTAAGTTGCTGCCGTAATTGCTCCTACTGTAGCTAGCCAGATTATTTGAAACAATTAATGGGAAAATATTCTATTTTTCAGTTCTAAAGCCTGAACTGAGCTTTAGCAGGTGACAAAAATTGTACACATATGCTTCATGATGTCAATACATAGTTAGCCATAAGTGAATATTCATAAGCCTGAAACTCAAATTAGAGCTTTGCCATTCTTTCCACTTCCTGGATGGTAAACTTGAGCTCCTTTTGAATATTTAGTCTAGAAGGTGATAGCACAATGTCTTTCCAAATTGAACCAGCTTCACAAGCCGGGTTGGGGTTTTTGTATAGTTCATATATGGACTCGGCGTTTTCATTCAGCCTCCCCACCTGCTCTAAACACCCAATCTCATCTGGATCAACTAGCAATGTCCTTTCTCTGTCTTTCCATCCTATCAACTTCACAAAAATTGTTATGTTAATATTGCATACTTGGTTGCTTGGATTAATTTTGCGAGCAATGAAAGTTCCTGCTCAGTTTTATTTGTTAACTCCTGCATGTTGCAACTTTCTCTAGTGGCATCTGGAGAAATCAAGATTGAAAATGTGGGATAGTTAATTCACCTTAGGTGGACCTTCCAAAGCGTTGGTGGAATAGAGCCTAGCATTGTCAACCAGTTGGCAGTATGTTGGAAATGCATTTGCAAATCTCTTGTGGGATTTCAATTGTGATTTCACCCTCACAGCTCGTCTACACATTATAGCTCTCCTGCAAATTCCGAATTCCTTGATAAAATCAGTATCTCAGGAGGAAAAGGACTAATTACTAGGTAGTTAAAGAATGAGAATTAAGCAATGTACCTTATGCCTCTAATAACTGCTAAATAGGCATCGCAAACAACCCCAACGAGCTCTATTCTGTATGGCTTCCTCCTTTTCCCTCCTTTTGGTGATTGATCATCTTCTTCAATCTGTTCCCAGTAATTCTCAATTACGGTCCCATCAGGTTCTTGCCTGTAACCAACCCCCATACGATATCGCCGGCGATGGACACATCGCGCCATAGTTATTGTTTGAAGAACAAATGGTATCCAGGAAAGTGTTCCGTCCATGATCACATCCCGCCCTTCATTGAGTGCTGTCACAAGTAGGGATGCTGCTGCATCTGTAGATGATTGATGCACCTGTTTGGAATGATTGTTAAAGCCAATAACTCGATTACAAGAGCAACAAAAACCAAGTTCCAGGTTGATGGCACCATAAGAAGCATTCATATGGTTATCAACTTATTCATTTACCTGTGTGGAAGTTTTTTTTTCCTGTTGATTTGTACATATAACATGGAGTTGTATTTTTGGGATTTATATGCAATTGAATTTAGTTGGTTTGCTAAAGAAACGATGGGGGAACTACATGTTCCTAAAGTTGATCAGGCTGAGAAAGTGACTCTTACTAGTTCAGCTGTATGAACCATGTCCGCATGACCTTTGGAGCTGAGGGCTCTGTATATGACATCGGATTCTTTGAATGCATCTGCCTCAATCACAACTGCATTCGCCGCTGCCTCTGCCCAGAAGGGTCTGCCATTTTTTTACTCACAACACTTGATAAAACTTCATTGTAAATTGCTCATGATTATTAATAATTTCAAAGCAAACTTTCTAGAATAGTTATACATTCAGGAACAAAAGGAAACTAATTGTCTGCCATGTTACCCTCTAATTACTTGGGGATGAGTGTCTGATATAAGTATGTGTTCGACATTGTTATGTTCATATATTTAGAGGATTACACTTCCATACCTTTGTCTGAATATGTGCCAGAAGCAGGTTTCAGACACCAGTACTTAGAAAGTGCCAAGTTCAAGTAACTAGATTGTGAATAGACATGTATTATGCTCAGTACTTGAGTACGTTTTTGATATTGAATACAGGTTTCCGACACAGGCTTACTCTTTGAGAATGTCCTTAAGGACTGTACTCTTGCCGGCTCCCATTCCACCTCCCATGAGTAGCAGCACCGGACTTCTGTCACTGTGAGCCACCGGAGCCATCACCTCCGTACATTGATAATCATCAGATGAGGTGAGCCCCATTGCTTTCATTTCTTCCACCAATGTATTAAAAACTCTGGCCACCTTCAGGTGTTTGGTCACCCTCTCAAATCTTTGTTCCCTATATCGGAAAACCAAAGTTTCTTTTTGAAGAATCACTAGTCAGGAACGACAAAAATGTTAAGAGACTGTATCTAGGTTACTTTTTAAGTTTTTAGAATCCCAAGTTTCTTGCTGTAAAAGAATATAGCTAATGTTAATTTCTTATAGTTATTGTTATGATCACACTATAACATTAATTAATAAATAGAACATGCCCAACCTAGTTGCTGCCATGAAAATCTGCTTGAGCTTTCTCTTTGGTGCAGCATCGGCACTTAATACCTGAAACAATGCGGCGTAAAACAAGTCACTATATGTTCCCATTCGAATTCGTGTGTCGGATATAGTTTTGTTTTTGATATAGGTATGTTTATTTTATGATATATATGTATTTTTATTTTGTTACCTGACTAATCATGATATCTGCATGGCTCCAATGAAATGCAAAATAACTAAGAATGCATCTCTCAAACTCTTCCACGAGCTTAACGTACAACGAATCTACGTCGGGTTCATCGGAGAAATATGAATAAATATCATCTTCACAACTTTCGCACTTCCTGATGTATTCTGCTGCTAACTTGCAGAGCACTGGACAAGCTCTTCTATCTTTAAATCCCATCTGTCTAGCTGAGACATACCAAAGAAGCTTCAAAAGATTCACAAGATTCACTTGTAAATCGATAATGAAGCCAGGACAAGACATGGGATCGATATTACCTACGTATTGCTCAAAGGTCTCTAGCATTTCGAGACGACCCCAGCTCGTGTTCCTTGATCGTAGGCGTGGAATGATCTTTTGATCCCTTAGGTTTTTTATGTGATACCGCACCGCCACTGCTGCGATGATCCCCATTGATGAAGCAACCAGGATCTGTGTTACCTGTGTTAACAAACATTGAAAATAAACACTATCAAACGAACGATTTACATATATTAACTTATGTATGAATGTATGTGTTACTTAACCCCTCGGCATGTCTTGAAATTCAAGAAATTAGAAATGTGAGGAAAGTCTGAATCTGATGATAACAAATTTGCCATTACTCTTGGCCTTGAAGATGCGCTTGTTAATCGTTATATTTGTTTGGAGGATAGATGGTTTCATGGATCTTCATTGAGATCAAGACCCAGCACTGACACATGTTATAACCTTATTCCCTGCTATACCTAAATGCATGCCAATGCTAGCATACATTAATTTCCCAAATTTTTTGTGTGAAAAAAAGTAATACATGAAAAATTTGTAAAAATAGTTGGACAATAAAATATAAAAACATAAATTTTTTTTACTTTTTATAGTTTACATCTATTGTAACCAATATGATTGGAAATACTATTTTTTTTTTATAATTCTGATTTTATTACCCAAACAAAGTTAAGATACAACCAATCAATCAATCAACATAAAAAACAAACAGCCTATACAAAATGATCGGTTAGCCTATACCCAAGCATTACAAAGCTTTAAGTTAATACTATCTAGTCTATTAATATTAGTTCCCCTAAGACGGATTCCAACGACGTCTTTAACCTCCTTTAGCAAATAGTAGATCGTTCTACTACGTCCTTGAAAAATTCTTTGATTTATCTCTTGCCACAAAAAGTAAATAGCTGCAGTCAGGAAATTTTCAGAATGATAGTTAGCAAAGACCTTCCTTTCCATAAGGAACAAACCTTTGTTACCATTTCATCCCATGGTAAGAAAGTGGACTGCATCCCATTAAGGTTCATAATTAAATTCCAGAGATCCACTGCCAGTGTACATTGTGAAAAAAGATGGTCTCTTGACTCGTAAGAATTGCTGCAATTAACGCAAATATTGTCGTTGCTAATTCCCATTCTAAGAAGTCGGTCTTTTGTAGGTAATTTGTTGAGCAGAGCCATCCAAGCAATCAAGCTAAACTTTGGAATATGCAATGGAAACAAAATGAGTTTGTGCCATATAACTATTTATTTTGTGTTGTCCTAACCCAGTTTTTTTTAGTTTGTATTGTAGTTCATTTGTTTCTTATTCAACACCATTACATTTACATTATAACTAGCCTATGTGTAATACTCTCAATCTCTATTGTTTATGTAACTTTTAAAGTTTATGTCGTAGAGATTGATATTTTCGATTAGAATCTATATCAACTTATAAAATATCTACGTTGATAATAGATTTGTGTTCTATTTTTGTAGAAATAACATAAATTGATTCACGTTAAATTTAATCTCTTATATATATATTTTATTCTACATTAATCTCGTTTTAATTATTTTACCGCTTACAAATTACCAAGAACTTCAATGATTGCAGGCCTTGTCATGGTAGTTCATAGGATCATGTTGACAATGGGAAGTGGGGAGAACTATTCTCACAGAATGGGATGGCATCATAATTAGACTACAGAAACAGACAATAATCTTGAAAAGAATCTAAAGTCTAACACCTACCCTAATCACCTAACACTCTACAAATACATTGAAGTTTGGATCCAAAACTTCGATCAAAGTCCTCATATGCCATACCGATAAGGACCCACTACCGGAGACGACAACCCATGCCCATGGCTGCTCTCAAAACCACATCAAATTCAAGGGTTTGTTGCCATCTGAAGTTTGACTGTAGTCAAGTCCTAGGGCCGGGCTCTGGCCTTGGCTTTCAAACTAGCTAGGTCCTTGTTTAGTGTTCGGCTGCAAGTTCTTCATGATATAGGGGTGCACTGTTGATCGGATCTTTCTCATTGTATTGATTCATTTTTCAACAGATTATTGCTCATCTTTCTCGGCTTATTCATGCAACCGTATCATATAAGTTGACATTTTTGGCCAACGTTACAGCTGAGGCAGATGTAATGATAAACTGCATGAGTTATTTCTCAATATTATACCATGGAACGAGCTTATACCATGGAACGAGCTTCAGTGGGGTCAGTCTAGCTACTTGCTTCTTATAACAATGCCCTTCATGTGATTGTGATGTCCAATAAAATCTGGCTTTTTTCTTTTGCATGGAATGCTATTTATATATATTTCCAAAATATAGTAAAAATTAATTTTCGATAAATTACACTAGGCAATTTATGTTTTGTGTCATTAAATTTAATTTCAATTTTTATTCAAATCAAATTCTTTTAGTTTAATCAAGTTACACCATATAAAATAGACGCTCGAATCCGGATTCTTTAAAGTGAATAGCAATTCCTTTTACTTTGAAATCACTTATATATTCAAAATTACTTAACTAAGATCATCGGTAGATTTTCGCTGTTATAATATTCACTGCATGACTTTGTTCATATATATGAGAAATTGTTTGATGCAAATATTGTATAAATTGTATAAATGGGTGTCATTGGACAAATTTGAATGATTTTAAACTCTAAATCACAATCTCTAAAATTAAACTTAAACCCTAAATCTAAATCCTAAACCGTCATATGTTATCGATAAAACGCCTTCATTATATGGGATAATAATCCTATGTATATACTTGATAGCTCTAGCTTTAGATAATGCATGGGAAAAGATATCACAAAATGGGACACATATAAGCAGACAAGTTCCAATGGTGGCTCCCCCTCCCCCTCTTCTTTTTTGGTTTTTCTTTTTCACTTTGAAATCATTGATCTCCAATCTGATTAATTCTCAAGCAACTCCTATCATATCCCACAAATGAACTTTGATTCCAATTTTTTCAAAATATAATACCACTAGTTACCACAGTTTATTTGACTGGTGACATGAATGGTCTTTTCAGTATCTCATCTTTTACAAATTACTGCAGATAGTGCATGTTTCTTTTCAAACTACCTTCAGCCATGGAGCTACGACAGTTGTTGATGACAACATACTGACAACCTACGACAGATATGAGTTCTGTCCCACACGGAATTATGAGCTTTACATGAAATATACCAGAGACGAATTATAAAAATTTAAAGACAAAAATAAATTATCAATAAAAATGTAAAAAAATATTTAAAATATATGATAATTTGGAATTTTCAGTGGACAATTGTCATGTCCCCTCTCCATCTATCCATGGAAAAGGCTGTACACGACTATCCAAGTTTTGCAGTCAGATGTTCACATTGAGGCACAACTGTTATACGACAACATATTAACTAGAAAGAGGGAAAAAGAAAGGGAAAAAACATGGAGAAATAGGATGTAGGGTTCAGGGTTCTTCAACCTTTAATTTCACTGGCTCCAATGCTGCTCTGGATCGACGCTTGGGATAGTGAAGCTGTGAGAAGACATGGCTATAGAACGGAGTTGGGGGGAATGAAGCCTGGTCCGAAGTCATTCAGAAGACAAAACACAGTTAAGATTTCATATGAATGACTTCGAACCAGACAACATTCCCCGCAACAGTTCATGTTATAGATGCTCCTAGAGCATAACAAAGATGGTGTAATGAAGAAGAATTGGGAGATGTGGTAAATTCTCTTAGAGAGAGAAAGAGAGGGAGATAAGGAGAGATGGGATGCATTATTAATAATTTGTGATTTTGGTTTCGCCATGCATCACTTTTCTCCCATGGGGTCCTTATATATACGTAGTGCTGAAGATAGATTCTCACATGATTGATTAGAGTCACCCACCCTAAACCCCCTCGGTTTCACACACACAGGGTGCAGATCAGGCAGTTAATTTCCCCCCCCCCATAATTCATGTTTAATTTAGTGCCTAAGCTCGAGATTCATAATTGTCTTCCGTCTTAGATATTGTAATTCGAAATTCGTTCGACATAGTTCGAAAAGTTATTAGAGCAACTTTCTTAATGAACAATCAAAATTGAATAAAATAAGGGATATGTTCTGGATGCAAAGACTCTTGGACTAGGGTTTAGTGTTCGTACACTTTATACAAATGTACCTAGCTAGGGTTTTTTAGGATATGGGCGCCTTTTGCATCTCTTGTTAATTGTCTTCGATCATTGTAAAACTAGGGTTTTTCTCGTAGAGTGTTTTCCATGTAAATCCGTGTCCTTTTTTTTTTACCTTTTTTGATTTATGAGTAGTTAGTACTTGTCGGTAACATGTAACATTAATGATAAATTTATCTTCAAGACTCGAATCTAAATTCTCTCGCTAAAAATACAATATACCTCCAACAAGTTTGTTGGTTAAGTATTTTCCCTGTTGGGAACTCGTATAGATGTTTTCATTTATCTTTCCCATTAATGATTTTTAGGTCAACTGAAAGGAGTCACTAATTCTGAAAAAAGAGAGAGAGAAAGCAGTCACTTTTAGACTCATAGGCACAGGCAATTAGTCTAGAACCACTTGCTTTTTGAGAAAAGAATTTTGCACGGTTTAACTTTATATTGAAGATCATGATCTGCTACATTTTCAGTGCCATTACATATTTCATTTCTCTAGGAGAGAAAAAAATTAGAATTCATATGAAAATAACTTTTTGTTTGGCAGGTAAAAGAATGGTGAAGAATCTTCATTAAAAATGGAGGCATATGCAGCTCGTGTGATGCCAAGCTTGAATCCCAAGCTCGTGGCTGATAAAGCAAAAGAAACTAAAAGAGGAGCTGCAACTCAAGTAACTAAAAGGAAGAAAGGGAAAACATAAAGTGGAATGCAAAGTCACCAAAGCTAACTTATATTATTCAATTATTTTTCATTTCATTTCCTTTGCTTTCTTTTCTTGGTAGCCAAGTGGTAACATGGATTTTTTTTTATATATAGATATATAAACTAAGAAATGAATTAGAAAAAGGAAAAAATCTCTTAAGTACCTCTCAATTTTAAAATTAGATAAGTTAACCCCTTGCAAAAAAGTAATTTAATCCCGTTCAATGTTAAAATTAGTGAGCAATCAGAGTAAACACATTTGGTCGATCGATCAAGCTGTTTATCTTTGTTCTCTTATATTTCTTTAGGACATGGGTTATAGACCAACTAATAGCACTCCCCTTCTTTTCCTTAAAGGCCACATTTGGTCGATCGATCAAGTTGTTATCCTTGTTCTCTTATAATTCTTTAGGACATGGGTTATAGACCAACTAAGAGCACTCCCCTTCTTTTCCCTAAAGCTCTCTTCCCCTCTTCTCCCTTCTAGATTAAATTAAGATTAAATTTAAAATTTGTAAAAAAAAATAGTGAACAATCAATGATAATTAATCACATTATCAACATTTTCCATCAACTTTATGTAATTTTGATTGATATGATAATACATTTTATTTTTTTCATATTTATATATTATCTTTAACCTAAAATTTAATAAATTTATCCCTCAAAATTTTTAGAATGCGTAAATTTCATGTTGAATATTCTAAAATCATGATCAAATTGATATATATTGAAGGTTAAATTTATTGTTATGTTAATTGAAATAATGTAAAATTGAGCCACAAATAATTTATTATAGTTTGTAATTCAAATTTTATTTTAATCCAACATAAAAAATTCACGGTATGACTCGTTTGATAAAGAAATAAAATTCAATCTTTTTTTATTGAAGTAAATTTATTGTTGATAGTCAAATTTATTTTATAATCAAATAATTGATCCCATAAATAGAGATATAGATTAATCTTTTAAAGTGTACAATTAAAGAAACACGACAAAATAATTTAAGATTTTATAAGTTGTTTTGTGTTTAGTTATTTTCGACATTTAGTGATATTTTTTCTTCTATCAGTAATTTTCTTTTGAATGTTAAGCATATAGTTTGATTTAATTATTATAATAAAGTTACTTTCCATAAAGCAAAAAAAAAATGAAAGATCGACCGACAGCTTGAATTTGTTATAAACATAAGTGTATATAGTATATACAGATGTAAACGGTATTTGCATTATAATTAGACATTTGAAAGAAGAAGAAAAAAGCTAAAAAGCTAAGGAAAAAGAAATATTTTTTAAAATATTTCTTTTATTAAACCTCACATTTGCTACTCCCCTAGTCTACATGAGAGCTTCGTTATGTTCCTTATCCAATTTTTATGATTCCGTATACACATGATTAACGACGAATATAAGATTTTATGTCATGAGTGAATTTATAAGATTTTAGAAGTGAAAACATGTTATTAATAAAAAAATATTAAAATTTAAAATTTTCAAGAAGACGGATGATCCTCATCCGCGATAAAATACAAAAGCATACTTTTACCCTCCATAATCCCAATGAAAAAGTTGATAATCCCAATTATAAGGCAATTTGCCTACACGAAACCCACTTTCCATGATAGTCATTCATTTTTAACTGCAAATAATTGTGGAACATTAATGTCAAAGGTGAGTCTGTTGCAGCTTTGAATTATTCGACGTACCAAAAGATATGATAGTCCCATACCCAAATCTGTTGATTTAGAGACATATATATTATATAATTTATTAGGTAAACTTTGATTGAATGTAGAGTTTAACATCACAATGATTTGTGAACTACCATCAGGATGGGATGTATATCAGACAACAAAGGCAAACCCATTTTAATCACAATTATGACATACAGCTAAGGAAACTCTGTATCATATGGAATCCCACCATGTTCTGTATAACATCAAACAAAAATTGAAGAATCTTTCGCCATGAAAGGCACTGTAAATACGTCCAAGTTTTGCTTGGTCCAGAAACCCCCATTTTTGTCGAGAAAAAACTTGCATGCTCATTTTAGTATCTGGTGTAGATACTATAGACAGCGTAGTCATAAAAGTCAAACCAATCTTTTGTATTATCATTGTGTTTCCACATTTCAAGCATGTTATATATGTATGTATGTATGTATGTATATATGTATGTATGTATATATATCAGATTTGCTTTAGGGAGTGGTACTTGTGAAATGGTAGTATTTCTTGGAGGTGATTTTATATGCTCAAAATGTAATGAAAACAAAATTTCCGGGAGCTAGGTTGTGATGAGATGTTATATAATTTCATGTAAATAGCCGATATGATTAAACATGAAAAGATTTGCATGTTTATTTTAAACAATGATTTACCATTATTAAAGTGTTTCAATGACTTCCAGTCTATCTTTCCTGAATTTGGTGATGTGAAATGCTACATAGAGAAGTCGTAATGTCACGTTGGATCGTGACAATACAGATTGAAATTATTTTATTTAGGTTTTTCACATGTCTTTTGAGATTTTAGTCTATTAGTAATTTAAGGTCTTTTACATTGAAATATTAAATAAATTAGGTTATATTTTTTAAAACTTTGAGTTCAAATACTTAATAAAATTATTATTTTTAAATTTTAATAATGTTTGATCTTCATTTCGTCCCTATCATAAATCATGTCATATCCAACACATAAAATTATTGTGGGGCTTAGTTATGGAAACAATTTTGGACAAATGCATCATCTTATGTTAAGGTACGAACTTACAAGATTTTAGAAATGACAAACTTATTAAATTTTAAAGAGAAAGAACTTATAAAATTTTAGGACGAGTGAAAATAAACTATCAATAAAAGATATAAAAAATTAAAAAAAAAATACAATCACCTCCGTCCATCCTCTTCGATCTATCTCTGAAAACAACTATCATGGTTGTTTGTTACTATTTACTCTTCTTTTTTCTTTTGGTATAACCACCGATATCCGATATATTGATCGACTAATTCAGATCGGGTATTGTAGAGGCAAATGCGACCCTCTCAACCCAATTTGCTCTATTCACAATTGTCAAGATTCGAACCCCTAATTTTGCTTAAGATATCTAGTGCCTCATCCTACTAGACCAACTGATTGTTGGTTGTTGCTATTTACTCTTTAATGAGAAAGCCTTGATCAGGAGAAATTATTTTATGATCTCACTCACCACGCCATCCATAATCTTAATGAATCATATCAATCAAATTTAAATTATTTCCTCATTAATTGGTTTTGTCTTCAATTTTGTTTGTTTATGGAAAATATGGGAGACAATGTCATCAACTTCCGTGAATTAGGTCTTTAGGACCCAAATTTCCGGAACTCCTCTCATCTAGTGCCATTTATGATTTATGTAACATCGATTTTGCTACTAATTTTTTTATTTACTCTATGCACATAGTATAATTGTACATTTATTTATTCATTTTAAAAAAATGTTATTTGATCTTATTATATTTGAGATGGATAATGGAGCTACGTGGGAATGGATGCCACTAAACCCACCACCCCATTATTACTATGATATGTCCCTTTATTTGCTCCGTTTTAGTGTAGATGTATTTTATAAGATAATATTTGTTCATAATTTTTTAAATTTATTATTAATATAAACACATCCTACAGATACGTTACTCGAATCCAAAACCTTTAAAAAATTAATATTATATTTTATCGTTGAGATTACTAAATGGGTCGATCGATATTGACGTTTACTTTTTGAAATTCACTACCACGTTCATAAACGCTGAATATCTCAATCCCTGTCTTGTTTCACGTCGGCTTCAATTTAAATTTTTCTTATAAAATATAAAATTTTATTATAAAGAATTAAGTTTTAAGGATTATTTTATCTTTGTAGTATATTTAAATAAGTAAATTTATATTTATTTTATAATTACATTAATTTTATTTTTGAATTCATTTAATTATATTGATTTTATCCTTTAATCGACATTGATTATTATAATATTGATATCATAATTAAAGACAATGATGTGGAGCTCCATCGAGGTAATATGATAGTTTATGATGTTAATATAATAGTCTATGTGTGAATGATGATGCAAAAGATCTTTATTATTTTTTGATCAACTTCAAGACATAACTATTTTTTGACTGACTTTGAGGATATAATTACTTTTAATTGAAGGTTTGAGATCTTATTTGATATTTAAATAAAAGGTAATAAGAATTTAATAAGTTATTGAAAATTTAAAATATTAAAATATAAAAATATAAAAACATTACAAGAAATCAAAAATTAAAAAATATTAAACGTTATAGAATAATAAATTATAAATACTAAAAAAAACATACTGCTGGGTATCTTGACCCCGAAGATTAGTTTTCCCAGGCCCAAATCCATTTGTACTACGTAAAAGATCAGTATGCAAAACGTTAAAAATATAACATCAACGCCGTTGCCGGGGATCGAACCTGGGTCACCCGCGTGACAGGCGGGAATACTCAAAACTATACTACAACGACCTTTTTGATAGCTATTGTTATGTTTGCATATTATGATATTTGTTAAGTTTTGGGGATAAGCTCACATCTTATCTCATCTATCCGTCGAATGGAAAACCATAAGTTTTCCCCCCTTAAAGTACCATAAATATTGATTTAATTATGTTGTACTATGACACTAAAGCTTAGGGTCTTCCTCGAGAATAATGTCAAAATCAGCTAAGCTATGATATTCTACTTATGTTGTGGATCCAAAAATATATTTTTTTGTTTCTTAAAGTTCCATGAGATAATAATTGACCCAATAAAACTATTTAGAATTCGGGCATTCATCGATCAGGAGAGTGTATATCGTACAACTTTACTTACATTGAAAGAGATCTGAATTATAACAAGATTGGTTAAAATAGTAAGTAACTTTATATCGCTTAAAGTAAATCTCGAATTCTAATCATTGTGTATGTAGAAAATTTCCACCGAAAATTCACCCACTAAAGCAAAAAAGAAAAAAGAAAAGGAAAAGATAAAATTAGCAATAGAAAGATGGAAAGACTGAGGCGGCTGACCCAAATAAAAAATGGAAATAAAACATCATTTTATCATTTGTCGGATCTAAGAACAATTTAGGTATCACTTGAAATATGATCTTCTAGGAACCTGGCTCTGTATTTGCCAAACAAATCAAACCCACAGTGATTTCATACAAAAAAAATTGCTCTGCAACTTCGTATTGTAATGTAACACGGTTCACCCTGCCATTGCTTCCGTTTAAGACCGTTTTCGACAGAAGCGTGACCTCCTGCAAGTTGAGATGATCACCCAGTAGCTCGTTTCAGAACTTAACGTCCTCATTGAGGTCGGGTGTTTCTATCAGTTCCACCACTTTCTTCAACGTTGCTACGTTCCTACCGGCACCGCAACCCATGGCGGTAGCTCCACCCACGGCATTTGCGAATGCTAACGTAGTAACCAACGGAATGTCGTGTATAAAGCCGAATGCAATAGCAGCAACAAAACTATCTCCGCACCCATCGGTGTCCATGATTTTCACCTAATCAAGCATATGAAAGAATCCAAGACCAACAGCTTTAAAAATAAATTTTCAAGCTACCAAAAGCAGCATCCAATCTTAAAGCAAATCGAAACTTAACCGAGGAATTTCCATGAATAGCATTCATATTCTAGCTACAACCTTCTATGTTTTTTGGATATAAACGAAGCTATAACTCACCTTAAATGCAGGCGCACAAATAATACCTGACTTGGTTATCAGAATCGAACCCTTAGAGCCCATCTTCACAACCACCCATTTATCACGGTTTCCTTTCTTCAGCAACTCCTGCCCTGCTAGAATCGGGTCAGCTATGACGGTTAAGGATTCAACCTGGAAGTTCACGAATGCAAGTAATAAGGTAAACAGCCAAAAACTCTATCATCAGACAGGAAGACATTAAGTTTCACATCAAATACTATAAAAGCCCAAATACTTCCTACTGGAATCAAAACCTCCATAGTTGCAGGCATACCTAATATTTATCAAGGAATGAAGAACACGAACACTCATGTTTATAATCTGTCATAACGAATGAAGTATAGACTTCAGTATTTTCATCTTAGACAGATGATAAATATTTCTTAGATCAATGGTTCAGCTAAAGAACTAACCGATAAAGGAACAATCATTCACAGCGATTAGACGAATCTTGTGATGATTCAGGTACAAATTAAAACAGGTCTAATAGGAGAATGTACCATCAGGATCAATAACCAACACTTTAAGAAAGATCCAGCGAAGCAACTTCCGAAAGTCAAAATGATTACAATGTGATATGAAAGCATTGAAAACAGATATAGAAGCACAACACAAGCAGATAAAAAAGAAATTGAATAAAAACATGTCCATTGATTCTGTGAAAAGAACCTCATCAGCTGTTAGAAGGAGGACATCACTCATCCTCAAGAAATGCCTATGTGCTTTTCGCTCTTCCACGGTTCCACTTAAAAGACTTTTCCCACGTGGCCCCGAATCAAAGAAGACCGATGTACCGACTTCAACAGCATACTCCACGGCTGAGTCTATAACATCAGGGGACAAGTCATCAAAGCCATAACTATTACAAAACAGGATTCTCGCGAGTTTAATCGCCCCCTTTACTTCTTCAGACAGTGTATTCATTCAGCTAAAAGCAGGTTCCTTACTAAAATCCGCCCGACTATTGAAACAAAAACAACGCATAAAACTTTAGCAACCATTTTCTCATCATTGAAAAACAGAAAAAAGAAAAGGGTTTCTTGTTCTTTACCTGCAAAAGCCATGTTTTTGCGAAGGATCAACGAGCACCCAGCATAAGAAGGTTTCTTGTTCTTTGTGTGTGGACTGCAGTGGTGAAAGGTAACACATGAACGACTGGTGAAAAACCTTGGAAATGCAGCAGACTTTGTTGGCCAAGTAGAACACTGGGACATTTATTTGGCTCAATTGTGTGGTATATTTGGCTGCATTGAAACTCGGTGATATCCGATTCATCTGAACAGGACAGCAGATCGATATTGGAGCGAAGGAAAGCTCTTTGGATTTCTACGTGCAAGGCTTTGGCTGTTGAAAATGACCAAAGACATTCATTGCCCAATCTGAATTTAAAGAGTATGTGCTGGAAACGACCACCTTAGGGATGGATAAAAGTCAATTCAGATGGAGCTCGACATAATCTGTTAGGTGCCGCATCTTGTGGAGTACTCATTCGAAACTCAGAAGGTAGATGGTTGATGAGTTTTTCTAAATTTATAGGAATTTTTTCCGTCTTGGAGTGCTGAGATTTGGGGTATTTACCAGGGATTGTTATGTACGAAAGAGCTGGGATTTGAGCAGGTTCTTGTGGAAGTTGACAGTAAGGAAGCAATCAATGAAGTTACAGGACCAATGGCGACTACTAACCGAATTACTATGGTGCACCACATTAAGGATTTGCTGCATGGAGAGTGGATTGTGCGCTTCATTCATTCCCCTCGCAATGGAAATAAAGCGGCTGATTGGATGGCGAAATCGGCAGACCGGAATTCGCAGGATTGCTGCAAGTTTTGGAATCCACCGCTGGGAGTGCAAGATCAACTCCACGAGGACTTATCAATTGCCTGAGTAGTTTGAACAGTTTTAGAAATTTTTATCTTTCTTTATAAAAAAAAGTTAAGGAATTGATGAGATTAACAAAGAGTTATAGTTATGGATCGAATCGAATAATATATATATATATATATATATAAAGGAGGAATCAAAGATACATTTGTATTTCACATTAGTCGAGGAACATGTTCAAATTTGGTGAAAAAAAATTAAAACGAAAGAGTAATTGAATAAATAAGAAAATCAAGATTATATCACAAAATAATTAAATTATGTAATTAAAGATCAAAATAATATTATTTTGATTTTTGATTTTTCAATTGTTTAAACTTTAAAAATGTCTGACCTTGCACGCATCCTTTTTCTTCGTCTTTACTTGGCCAAACGCACTATCCATTTCACACATTATATAATACATAGGGGATTGACAAAGATGATCAAACCCTAACCATTTTCTTTTAAAACCAAACATAAATTCCCCCACTTTTTTATGACTGTCAGTGGTTAAATTAAACCTAAAAGTGCCGTGTTGTTCCACCTCGTTTCAACCTTCAAACCACGGCTTAATCAGTCAAATTCCGCCATTTTAGTAAACCCTAGACCCCACATTTCAGGCTGCAGTCGAACCACACCCATCGGATAACCACTGAACGCCGCTGCCTCTCTCTATATATACACACAAACACCAATCTCAAAAAGAAAAGCTTCATAGCAATAAGATTCAAGGAAGATGGCATTCAAAAACCTGTTTAGAACTTCATTGGTTATATGCTTATTAGTGGCTTCGTTTGAACTTGGAGCTATGATGAGGCCATTGCATGGGGAGCAATGGCTGGAAAAAGATAATGAGCTTTCGTTTCAATCGCTGCAGAAAGGACCGGTGACGGGTTCCGGTCATAATCCGTGCACGGAAATCCCTGGAAGAGAAACCGGCGTCTGCAAGTTGGGTGGCATGAACGTTGCCGGCTATGTTACGCACACGCCTCCGGCTTTTCCCGTGGTTGTTACAGAGTTTGGGGTGGCTTCCATTGCCAAGGGGACTGCATGATTAATTGATAGCTGGCCGGAATTCAAAATACATAGTTTTCAATTTTCTTCTTCTGCTTGTTTAATAACTTATTTTTCGTTGTTAGTTCTTGGTTAGGACATACGATCCAAGTAACGTTTGTTTGTAAATTGAACCGCTGTTGGTTGAGAACATAAATAGTTCATTACTTAATTTATTCAAAATACTTGTAATTTTCTGTCAATATATATTGTTGATGGTATAAATGGATTACGATCATTATAGGTAGTATACCCTTATAGTTTACTTAAAAAATCACAATTAGTGATTAGACATAGACGATGGTTGATAGTATCAAAGTCTTTTATCTCCATAAAGAGAGACGAGCAAAAAAAGGATTTTATTTCTTTCAATTTTGATCGAGAAATTTTATAGAGGCATTTAGTGTTTGTGTCAAATATACGGTCATAATGACTGTTCATATGTTAACAAGTTCAATAGATATAGTCGGTTAAATTTAACTCTAGCAGGACATGTGAAACTGTCGGAAGAGTGTCATGAGTTTGAGATCTTACCTCCAGAATTTTTTTACGGCTTCTACTGCAAAGAAGTTCTGCGAAAATATTTTATGTGGAGGAAATTTATCCGGAGACTGATCTTATATAGAGAATCGAAAGAGGTACAACAATCCCTAATTAAAAATTTTGACACTATCCGCCCGAGCATATGAATTAGAAACTCAACAATCTGAAATTACACTATAAACTTTATAAAATTATACATTTTTTGAAAAATTAAATCTAAAATATGAATATTAAACTTAAATAATCTGAATTTAAAATAATTAAGCCTTCAAATAATCTGAATACAAACTAATTGGTTCTTCAAATAATTACTCAAAATTAATACGAATTAAAATAATCAAATCAAATCAATTTAAAGTTATCTCGATCCATCCAACTAGATATAAACATATTTAGATGTCTCACATTGTTGGACAAAAAGAGGTTAAACCTAAAAGTTTAATTTATTTATTTTTATTGAACTTAGTTGAAGAATTTGACTTCTGACCACGATAAAAAGAGGAATTGGAAAAGTCATGATAAAGAAGAGTCCTAAAAATGCAAATTTGCGTGCATGGACCGGCTACCAATTTTTTAATTACCGTATAAGTATGATCACAATATTAAATAAGATTGAAATTAAAAACGTTCTCTTAATAAAAATTCAAATATAAATTTTAAAATTGTCAAAATCTCAATCATATTATTAAAGGAAAACGTCATGTTGTACACTTTTTTCTTGGAGCAAAAGGCAATTCAGATTAGATCAAAGCATTGACTTCTAGTTTGGATAACCCTTTAACCGGCAAGAATATTACAACTTGGAGCAGAATACAAGCATTTCTAAGAGGGCACTATGACAAAAGTTATAAAATATATCTAACTAAAGAAATGTATGTATGTATGTATGTATGTATGTATGTATGTATGTATGTATGTATGTATGTATGTATGTATGTATGTATGTATGTATGTATGTATGTATGTATGTATGTATGTATGTATGTATGTATGTATGCATGCAAAAGATGCAAGAGAGGGATAGTTGGTAGTTAAATTGCAGAAGCTATTGTTTCCTTTATCCACCAGGCATTGACATCTTGATAACCATATATATATATATATATATATATATATATATATATATCATACATACAAGCTAGACATCACAAATATAGAACCAGAAATATCAACAGAAAATAATATAGGGATCGTCGGATTATTTACGTGTGATTAGCGGCACTAAGCAGGAGGTGTTCTTACATTTACAGTCGAAACGAGCACATAACTGTGGTACTTAAATCCAAAGGTTGTCGGAATGGCAGCTTGGTGACAAGGAATCTCCAGGTCTTCTTCCTAGGATGATATATCTGCATGAACAATGCCCCCGTCCTCTTCTGCTGTCGTGACCGCCGAGTTTCAGTTGAATCAATTCCATTTACAATTGTCATTACATGCAACTCCCCATTCAGAACAATAAAACCGAATGAAGTCTTACGAGCAGTTCGCCTTGGTACACTGCACTCTTTCTGCCAAAGGTTTGAATTCATATTGTATCTGCAGATAGATAAAGCAAAGATGAGTGTGCCATCATACCTAAGACCTAGAATAAGAATTCGGAATAAACAGAAAGGCAAATAACTTCAAATTCTGGCTTTTCTTCAAACAAAATCCTAAACTGAAACTGGTAAAAATTGCAGAAAATGTAAATTGCATTTTTGTTGACAGAAGAGAGAATCATGCAGTTTAGTACAAGCATCCGAGTAAAAGGAACCAATAACAAAGAGTCCAATTAAGTAATCAGCCCAAATGCGTCAATAGTCCAGGAAATGCTGAAACGTAAGCTTATTCTCTTGCAGAACCGAGATTTAGCAAGCCATTATTGAGAAACACATGGATTAAATCTGTGAACAATGCAGGGTGCAGGAATTCTAGGTATCAAATGAAGAACCTGACAAGTTGGCAATAATTCTTTTTTTTTTTTTTTTTTACTTTTTTGCATGATACTATAACTAAATAATGGCAGTACCATCAAGTCATTAGAAGACTAGAAGAATTTCAAAACCCAGAAGCATACAGCTTACATTTTCTTCTCACAACACACACACTACAGTTATGCATCTTTTCTATCAAAATATTGTAAATTCTTGCCGAGTTAAAATCGAATATGACACTCCAAAATGTGTTACTAACCATTATCTGCCTCACTCTACAGATAGAAAAATACCAAATCTTTGAACTGGTTCAGATTTTAACTATCAATTAATACATATGAATTTACAACCTCAAGTGATTCAGTACATGAATCAAATTCAAAATTCAAGCGCAACTAACTTATCAAACAAGTACAATTTCTTGCAATTGATATTGCTGATACCTAAGGTAACATAATGTGCAATCTGTTTCAATATTTGAATTCAGTTGATAAAGATGCTTTTATGAATGGTACATTTAAAACGCATTAAACTTTGTTACTAGCAAAACTATCAACTCATTGAAGCAGATGGCAACCTTCTAACACTATCTCTAACATCCTTAGAGAAAAGCAAATTTCTCCAAAAAGACAATAAATTCAATGATGCCAACATAAATGTAGTTATTTAGCAAAAAGAGAAGCATAATTACATGAGGATATCATAATCATCGAGCATGAAAATAGTAGGAGGATTACCCCCTTCCTCATCCTCCACCACTACGATTTTCCCGAACCGAGGCGTCTCCCCTGCTCCCCACATATCCCCAAGTTCTCTCCACTTGCCACCCCCATTTTCCTTCAACTCCATCACCAAAGCATCCTTATAGTACTCGTCGACCGGGAACACACCCGAGACGGTTCTCGAATCTCCATACCCACCCATCACCCAAAACTCCCTCTCTACCCCATCTCTAACCGTAAACCCCACGCAACCAGCTCGAAACTGAGGCAACCCGTCCAACGCTTCCCATTGATCTTTCTCCACGTCGTACCTCTCCACAGAGCATATCCTACTCCCAGCAGCCCTAAACATGGTGTGCCTGGAACCACCCCCGGCGACGATGATTTGATCGGAGCTGGGGACCGCGGCACAAGCGAAGCTCCCGCGCGGGGAAATCATAGGTGTGAGGCGATCCCAGGAGGAAGTAACGAAGTTATAGCGGAAAGCCGAGGAAGAAGGGGAAGGACGGTCTAAGGGGAAAGTGCGGGTGTCGAAGAGGGAGCCGCCAAGAACGTAGATGGATGGGCCGAGAGAGATGGAAGAGAAATTGCAGAGGCCGTATACGTGAGGGTTGCAAGGCATGGGGGGTAAGGGACACCAGGCGAGGTGTTCGGGGTCGAATAGGAAAGGGGAAGAAATGTGGGGGTCTTCCGGGAATATGCAGAGGAGGTGGGAGCGGCGGTTGCGAAGGCGCAGCGAGAGGAGCGCCTTAGAGGAGAGGAAGATATACCAGGGCTTGCAGGTGGGCTTGAGGCGGCAGTGGTGGGAGTACGGGAGGAAGGAAAGGATAAGGGCGGCGACATCGTTTGGGAGGCCGGGGATTAGGGTTTGGGCATCGTCGATTTCGTGAAGATTCGTCGATGACGATAGAATTGACATTTCCTTCTCTCTCCCTCTCTCTCCTCTTCGATAGTTAGAGTTTCGCTTTGCTGAAACTGAAAATCCAATTCGATCCCTGAAATCAAAAGATTGCAAGTGATTTTCCAGAAATGCGGGAAAGTAAAAATCCTAAAACAGTTTATTGACACGTGTTGAAAGTTAGAACACGACACAAATTAAATGAATTAATGTTAAATGTTTTTTTTTTTACATAATATTACATGTTCAAGTTGTAAGTAATGAGTTTGGTTATACCATTACCATACAAACGAAAAGGTCGTGAATTCTAAAAACATAGTTCTTCTTATGAAATTTAATTTATTATTCTAATTGAAAATATTTTCAAATGTCTGTAATTATTTAAATTTAAATTAAATTTACAATATTTTTTAAAAAATATTATCAATAAAAAATATTATATATTCAGGTTAATTATGAAGAGAAATATATTTAAAAATCAAATATAAATATAAAATTATGCCTTAATTTTTTTTATTGGACTTGTGTTAGTTTTAATTATCTAATGTTTGTGGATGTGGGTTGGGGTAAGGTTACATTTTGGGTTTCGATGTTGATTTGAATAGTGCAAACGACATTTATTTGGATCTGGGCTTTAAATAGTGAAATTGTACTTTTGATGATATTTTTGGATTTAGGATTGATGATATATATTTTTAAAATATATTATAATTACAATTTAATAAAATATATTTTTAGATAATTTTATGGGTTTGGTTTTTTATGAGACCAAACCTTACATAATAATTTATAGATAAAGTCTTAAAGTTTTGATAGCATCTTAATTTTTCACTAAGATTTTTAATTTCGTTATAACTAACTTAACCGCTACTATTATTTTTAATCTCACTGTTAATCCAAAATAAGCATTGGTCATAAAAAAAATACAATTTAGTGGAAACTTGACAGCGTTAGCTGCCGTTAGTGTGTTTCCCTTGTCTGTGCCGAACAAAAGCACCTGCCCAGTTAAACACAACTAACCTACTCTTCAATATAAAAATGTCGGCCTGCAAATATCCACAGCATATTATAAAATGCATACGTACGCCACACATTTTGACATAATACATGATCAACAACAGCTAGATCAGTTCAGTTGTTATCACAAGTTAATAAATTTTCATTTAAGCATAATTACAAGTGTTTCCATTTATCTTACAACGAGTTTTTATATTTTCTTTAAAGCAGTTATGATAAGTAATACAGAATACAAAATCAAGTATCTAAAACAAATTTACAGACAAAGTATTAATTAAGACTGTTGAAACCATCTCGTGGTAGTTTGAATGTGTTCAATCTGTGAAGAATTCATCACGTAATTGAAATAATATTATTTATTAACGAGTTAAACCTAATAGAGGATGATGGTAAATGATCATGAAGCTGATTGTGACACAAAGATGATGCGTTTTTCCATTGATTGTGGTGGGAAAAAATGGTTTACTTTGGGACAAGTGCAAAGTACAAACACAGACTATTTCCCCTCATTATTTATATATTCTGCAATCTGCGGGAAGGTTCATTTACAGTTTCCCACAAGATAAATACTTTCTCATTGCATTGAAAGTATGTGTATATAAATAAATATATATATACATAGGATACATTCTCAATGAAAAGTGTATTTTAAACTTTGAAAGTTGAAGGCAATTTATTTATTTTTCCATAAAAATCTCTTTGTTTTCTATCTTCAGTTTCAATCATTTAACTATCTAAATATATAAATATATAATTATGATTCGAGTTAATTTAATTTGTTGAATATTCATGAATATCCTAACCAATAGAATTTGAGTCTCACCAGCAAATTTGCTGAACAATATATATATATATATATATATATATGTAAGTATCACTCTCACTCTATATGAGAACAGTAATATACCAAAACCCTAATGTTTTATGAGAAAAGAAAGGTGAAAATATATGAAAAAGGGGAAGACAGGTGACAAAAGGGAGACTGCTTTTGAGGAAAAAAGTTAGATGAAAGGGACAAGAGATAGCTTAAAAATGGCAGACATATACGAGATAAAAATATCAATTACTGCCAGCTAAAGATGTATCCACTACCTCAGCCGGCTAGCTAACAACAAAAGCTTAAGACTTTTGTCTCTGGGAAAAAAAAAACTCTTACAGACAACTCACTTACCTAATGCCTGTGTCTTTTATTTGTCCCTTCTCTATTATTATACCCACCTTCATCTCCAATTTGAGAGTCCTAGTTAACAATTCCCATGGAATCCCCATCATCTCCGAGATTCAAAGAGCTTGAGCGAAGAGACCGATAAATCCGAGCAAAGCATCGACTATACACGCGCCGGTAGTCGCTCCTACGAGTGCGTATTTTGCCGTAGAGGGTTCACCACAGCACAAGCCTTAGGAGGGCATATGAACATCCATAGGAAAGATAGAGCCAAGAGCAGGCCTAGTTCAGTTCCCATAATACTTTCAGGAAATGATGACAATCACCCAACACTTAAGTCCTATACTTATCTGCCACATTATTCCATAGCTCCTGAGGTACATGTAACTTACCAAGCTTTTATCCCAGTTTCAGGTTGGGGTTTTAGACCCCCTCCACACACGGCTGAATTCTTTGTAGACAATTCACAACATCCAAATCGGAGTTTAAGCCTGCGAATCGGTCCGTCCAGTGTCGAAGATCATCGGAACAAGAAGGCTGATGGAAGTATTGGAGAAGATGAATTAGACTTGGAGCTTCGATTAGGTCATGATGCATAGTATATATATTATAAAGTACCAATAATGAATTTTCTCTATCTACAGTAGTTGTGGATGTATATTCATTATAAAGGACAGGGAATAAGAAGAAGAATTCCATGCAGAATGAAGAAGAAAAGGAAGGCCCTGCAAGATGGATTCTGTAAGATGTTCTTTTTTATGCGCTCTTCTGCTTTAGACTTAAAATTCTCTGTTACTTCATGTTTTTGTAAAGTTTTGAACTTGAAATATTGGAATTATTCTGTAATTTTCAGCTGTTTTCTTATATTTGTAAAGTTTTTTAATTTACAGGAAACCTAATATGTTTTGAACGAGGGAAAGAATAAAAAAAAACTTGTGTTAGTAGGGTTTGCGATTAGGTTAGACTATATAGTACACTCAAACCCTAATTAATACCTATTAAGCTTGTTTCTGTTTCACTGAATTAAAACCTAGGTTGGCTGGTCCCATCTGGGAACATTCAAACGAAAAACAAACAGTTCCCTAATGTTTCTAAAAATAGGATATCGTTCAATAGAAAAACGTTCGATTATTAATGATGGAGTTACAGGCCGTTAGATCGCCTGATTCTTTTAGTGTTGAGAGGGAAAATAAATGGAGATAGAGAAAAGAGAGTAAGTAGGAGCCAAAAAAACATTCTCTACTCGTAACGGGGTTTACTTATTAACCTTTAGTACCAGTGTGAGGCGTAGGATTATATCAGTAGGTTGGTAGAATATGTAGGTATGTGTTCAACACTTCAGCTATCAATTGATTTTGGGTTTGATAGGTCACATATGTCTGTCTTGGGTTATATATTAAAGGATTGTGGTTTTTTTTAAAGAGTATAGGGTTTTGAGTCCTCTATGTCTTATGTCTTATGTCCGAAAGAGTTGTAGGAAGACCTTGTTGTGAGAAACAGAAGTGAGTTGAAAGGGTACTAATAACACTAAAAAAACTTCGAAGGATAAATTTGAGGTTTAGTCCTATTGTTTCATGCAATCACTTTTAAAATATGTATAATAGATCTTCAAGTGATTAATCTCAATATTCACAGCTCTTTTTATGGAAGATCAGATGAGATGGCCCAAGTTATTCCTACTGGTTTTTCTGCAATGGGTTCCATTGTTCATCAAAGGAAATTATTTGATATAAACACTGATTTTTTACTTTTTTTTCCTTCATTGAATATTAAATGCTTAGGTTCTTAAGTTTTCTGGTTCAATATTTTCAATAACTTTCAAGACTATAATATTTCCATTTCTTCATAAGCATAATTAAGTAATTAATATCAAAATCATTCTTTCTCTTAGATGAAATTCGAAATTCCAACGACTTTGTATCAGATTAAATCACTAGACTGACAAAAAAAAACTAAAACAAATAAAATCATACACTTTTTAATTAAAAATAATATATAAAAATATGTGATTTTTTTCATTTGAAAATCAAATATATAAACCAAAAAACGATGTTTAAATGAATTTTTAAACTTGACTCATTAAGGTTCCAAATTATAAATGTCTATAAAAAATAAATATTTGTTGCACTCCGAAATTAAGAGCCAACTGAAACTCCTCTGATGATATTGTTCCTATTACAAATCAAGAAAGATGTACTCAAATACAAAATAATTTAAATGTTAAACTTATAAAGATCAGTACTACACATTTATTCTATTATATTTAATGAAGTTTATAAATATAAGCATGCAAATCAAATTGAATATCATAATATAAATGTCTTAACTTACTGACTAAATGATAACGTTTTATCAATTGCAAAAGTAAAGAAATTAGTACACCCGAAATCACATCATAATTACATAGTTCTTAATTAACTTTCACAAACGTATTGTAATGGTAGTATCATATTGACACAGCTCAATCTACTAATTCATGGAGTATGTTATACTAACAAATTTGATCATATGGCGAGCCATATTAAGTATTCGGATAATCTTATGTCACTGTTTTCCGTGTATTTCTTTTTAGATCCGCTTTCTCCTACTGCTGGGTAGAATACAATGTATTCTTTTTCTCCCGTTTAGGTTTAGGGAGGTTTTAATTTAATGAGACATTCTACTTGAGCCTTGGTTGTTTAATCTTATCAATAAAAAATTTATTTGCCGAGAAAAAAATACTTCATATTTTATTTATTAACTCGTTTGTAAAAACATATGGTAATTTGAAGAGAAAATATTAAGTTATTCAAATTTGAATTTAAAAACAATCAAGTAAATTAAATGAACTAAGTGATGTTTTACTTTTAACTTTCATGAGTTGTAACTTTCCATCTTCTTACTTATGTTAACTAGATTGAATCATTGAATAATGTTAGAGTACATGAAGCACGGGACAACAAAGAAACTTCGTTTCAAGTATCCGATACTTCCTTGGTATTGGGGTGGCTGGGATACATATATGAGATTCAAATAGTAGAACGAAAACGTAATAGCAACCGTTATTTCGCGGTAGCGCCGTCGTCCGAAATGGATATTGCCCGAAATAGCGGTGTGAACATGGAATCACACCAATAGCGGTCGATAGCGACCACAACTTAACGGGTAACAGTTTATCGTGACGATAACGACCTGCTATGCTTGTTATATTCCGTGACACGAAATTAGTCGAACAAGACAAAAAATAGGGTGATTCGAAATTAAAAAAAAGGAAAAAAGAAAGATAAGAGAACTCACCTTCATCACGAGTAGCCGGGAAGCTTGAGGATCACCGAAATCCAAATTACCAAAAGGTAATTTCTTAGATCTAGGACTTGTTTGGTTTTAGGAAAAATGGGCTTTAGATTTGAGTTTGGGGAAACGAGATGAGTCTTCTGAGACTCTTGGACCATCCCCGACCACCGTGGTCGACCGTCACTGATGTCCATGACTGATGGACTACGCGATTGAGGAGGGCTCTTTTAGAGCATGTGGATTTTCTTTGGCTTTGAGCAAAATAAAGAAATGAAATGTGGGTTTCAAAACCCCAGCGTTTGGGTTATAAATAATAATATGTGCGACGTCGTTTTTAAAGGTAGGGGTTTCATGAATTCGACGCATGGGTAAATTGCTTGATGAGACCCTTTCTATTTGTAAATTTTCCTTTTAGTCATCAAATGAAAATTTCATTTTTTTTGATTCAAGCTTATAATTTTGTTTCAATTTTCGTTTAGTCCCCTAATTGAGACTTTTATGTATTTTAATTTGGTCTCCAATTTTTATACGTGTTGCAATTTAGTCACTTTTTGATCTTCTGATTTGGATATTTTATTTTACACACGTTCATTTTAGTAGATTATAATATGTTGATTTTCGTAAATGAATCATAATGGATAATTTATTTTTATCAAATTTAATTTTTTAGAGTTTTTTCTATGTTGATAGTGTTATTTCTTTAAATAATAATGACTCTTTAAAATTATAACTATAATTATTATATTTTATTATAAGTTGTGTAAATTTTAAAAATATTCACGACCGCGACACTCGCAGTGATCGTGATGACATCCGTTATGTTAGCAACCGCGATAAACGTGACGCGTCAAAAAACGATCCCACGAACACTATTTAAATCCATGATACGTACCTGGGATTTGCCACGATGGCAGGGTACAATTGAACAAGCTTGAGGAAGTTCAAGGGCTTACCAGAGGATGTTTCGGGGACGACATGTGGCAATCACATGCGTCCCCAGGCGGTTGAATCGACCCATAAAGACGATGGATGAGAACCAAAGCTCGCGGATTTCATATTAACGCAGTCCCATGTTAACAACGAGGGTTGGGGTCACAACATGAAAGCTTTTTGACGATGACCGACGACCTACTTACCTTAGACCAATAAGAATGGTAGCGGCGCGACGAATTGTAGACGAGCGCTCGTGAAACAACAAAGGAAGAAGAAAAAAAATAAGGGAGTCGCGATTGAATGTTAAAATAAAGCAAGGGATTTGTGATATAATAAAAATGGTATAATTGTAGAGTTAGTCCTCAAATATTCTAGGGTTTACTAAACATGTTACACGCTTTACAATAATTACAACTTGGTCACAAATTTTATTTTCTAATTTTCTATGAAGTATTGACTTTATTTATGATTTTTATATCTATTTATAATTTAATTTTTTTATATGATGTGTACTTGTCGTCCCCGTACCCTATAATTTTAGGAATTTCCATTTCCCGTCCCCGTATTCGTATCAATGCAACATAAGTTAGGGTTACTTGGAAATAAGTATAGATTGGGGCAAGATCCACTAAAGTTGAAAAACCAAGTTATGAGACGTTGGAGTTGACACTCCGATCACTTTCTGATGCTTATTTGAAATTGAGAATGCTCAAATTTGATGTTTTTATGAGTTTAACCAGACCACTATACTTCTGCTCTCCCTACCTCTCTCAAAGTCGTCTTCAGTCGTTTCGAATAAAATATAATTGAATATTCATAAATATAGTTTATGTCTAATATCGATATCGAAATCGAGACGAGTTGATCAGATTAGAGAAGTGAATCTGCGTATAAACCCAAGTCTAAGGAGTTTTGGGCATTGACCTGGCTTGATGGTATTCTAGTAGGTCTATGTGTGTAGATTTGGTTTAGTTTGGGGCCGGACCACCCTAACAAATTTAGTGTCTACATTGACAAATAGTTATCCTTGTGTTTTGTGATGTTAAATATTTATTTCTAGTTCGAAACCACTCATTTTATGGACTTATATTATAGTGCTATAACACTATACATTGACATGGACAAGTAGCACATGCCCCACAATAATTTAGTTCTCTAAAGCTAAAGAAATCCTTGCAACTAATCCCCATAAATGATTAATTGTTACAGGTCAAAAATTACAAATTCAAAATAAAATATATATTAATATGATCCAAAGTGTTGTAAAACACAGATTGTGCCACTTGCAGTGTTTGCGGGGGGGGGGGGGAGGGTTTAACTCCTATCCTGTCGCCAAACAAAGTCTTTGACGACAAATTCTCGGACCAATTCTTTTCAGACACTGCTTTCTCCTCACAATCATGTCGCATCTCAAAACAGAAAACACCCACCACCCATTTCTTGTCATCTTACGATATTCAGGGAATGTCTCCTTTCACTTTGTCTGGTTCCAAGATCGAATTTCACATGTAAACAAAAATGCATGCATCGATTAAATGATATCGTCTTATCTGTTTGCATTACCACTGTTTGATCTGTGAAATTGCCCCAAAAGCATGATGTGATTCTTGAGTTGAACCCAAGTGTGATACGACAACACTATAAAGAAGACAGCTGCAAGTCATTTCCATTTTAATGCCAACTTTATATCATTGCATGCACTGTGCATGCATGATGTATGGGGTAAAAAAGTTGCAAATTTTTGCAGATACCAACGACACAATCTCTGAACTTTTTGACATTTATATGCATTTCTTATCAGAAATAGCAAAATATCTTGTTTGATTCTTTGTCTGCTTGCGGTTGTTACATCTTTTCTCAATCATTCATTCTTGAATTTCACTTGGTCTTCGTCCATGTTCCTTCTATGGTGGATTGAGCTTGAGGTCTACCCATGCTGCGGCCTATATCCAATTGCTCAGGGTTCGACTCTTCATGCGTTAATGCTCACGTTTTGCGGACTTTTATTGAAGTCGTTCTCAACTCTCGATAGAGTAGGATAGATAAAATCGTGACATAAAAATAAGATTAATTGTTGAAAGTTTAATTATTTATTTAACGAATGATATTTTACAACGAAAAATTTATCTTTTGCTTAACACTCGATCCAACTCAATTCTCTATAGAATTAATATACTCGAAAATAGGCGGCAATCCTTGCGTATTTATTGGGAAGGCATGCCTTTAGAAAAATCCACTTAAAAGGCCGCAATTAAAGGTATGGAAATTGTATGATGTGATTATGGATCTACAAACTTAAGGTATACAGAAAGTGATTGCTTCAAAGTAGAGATTTTGATAGGACTAAATTATTAAAATAATATATATATATATAATATTAAAAAAATTATTTCTCAGAATAACATTCATTTCTATCGTATAGTATGAAAGCGTGTCTATGTGACAACACCTATTTATGTTGCAAGAAAGAGCCTTTGCTTAAATGAAAGTTTCTGGATGACTTCAATGTTGAAAAAACAACTCAAATAACCTATCATAAGTAAAGACGCTTTTTTGAGGAAGAGTCTTTTAAAAAGGTATCGATAGAGTGTTGATTGGTGACTATTTGCAGCGTTAATGCTTGTTGTTGGGTGTATTGTAGTCTGAACTGATTATCCTCGTTGGTATTAGTGTTTTCGCTCTTGTTATCTGGATGAAGTACTATTTTTCTTCATATAGATTTAAGAAGATTTTTAACGAGACATTATTCCCCGTTAATTATTAATAAATTGAACTCTTGCTGAGGAAAAAAAAAGTATTGCCACATTGGTGCATCTTTGTCTTATGTAACATAAATAGAAGTCATTTTAGAAATTAAAGATTTCTTTTTGCTACTTTTATAAAAATATTATTTTAATAACTTAGCACTTTGAGGGAGTAAGTATCGATTTTTTCACTTTAAAAATGAAGTCCAAACATAAACATCCCATTATTAAAACAGTCACGAATCTCGAATATATATCATAAAAATGATGTTATCCGAGAGTAACAATGTGAGACTAAATTGGAACATAAGAAAAAGTAAAAGAAATAATCAAATTCTTTAGAAATAAAAGGAAATAAAATATTATTTATATTTGATTTTGTGATCGGAATCAATTGATGCTTATCACTATCACCGGAAAGACTAAAGGAAAAGGAATATTTTCTAAGAATGAGAGAAAATATTTTTCAAGAGTATAAAACTTCTTGAATTCTGAGTCGTGAAAAAATGAGTGATTTGCTCAATATTTATCGGGGAATTTCAAGAGAGTTTAACTCAAATTAAACTCTTTTAATATCTAAATTTAAACAGGCAATAATATCTTTTATATTTAAAATATTAAATCTGAGAATTTTACTTTAACTGAACATATTTTAATATCTAAATTTAAACAAATAATAATATATTTCAACCACTTAGTTAACCTTTTTTTCCAACAAATGAGACAACGAGACCGAAGGAAGTGAAAGCAAATCAGTGAATACTAAGGACAAAAAGAATGTGGGGGAAACTGTTACCTTTGGAAGGAAAAAAAATGATGGTGGACTTATTAGATAAATCCAGCTAAATCAAATGGGCCAATAAAAGCCTAATAAAATGTCGACCCTTGTTTCCAGCCCAAGCCATGGTCAGTAGATTTAAAGAACCCGACAACAGTTCTGTCAAATCTTATGTTTGGAACTAATTTTTTTTAGCAATGATATGTGCAACAGAAGAGATGGACCAAAAGTCTACAGTCTGCAAGAAGAAGATTGTTTGTTTTTTAACGTCTGCAGACTGTTAAAATAAACAGATTTTTTAAACTATACTCAAATAACCATTTTTGCTATTAATTTTTTAAAAATTATAAATGTCATTAAATTAATTGAATTATTACAAAATAGTCACTATAATGTTGTAATAAATTATAAAAGTTCGATAATATAATAATTATTTTATAGTATTTAGATAAATTTATTAATAATTTTATAATCTTTTAATAAATTTAATAAGTATTTTATAATTTTTTAAATTTTATTGACGAAAATGATCATTTGTATAAAACTTAACTATATCTAATATAATTTATCTGAAAAAAATATAAAATACTTATTAAATATCAAATAAAGTATATTAGATATCGTTGAGTTATATACAAATGATCATTTTCGTCAATAAAGTTTAAAAAATTATAAAATACTTATTAAATTTATTCAAAGATTATAAAAATTTTAAAAATTTTTATCTAAATACTATAAAATAATTATTATATTATCGAACTTTTATAATTTATTACAATATTATAGTGATTATTTTGTAATAGTTCATTAAATTTAATGACATTTTATAATTTTTAAAAAATTAATAGCAAAAATAGTTCTTTGAAGAGGTTAGAAGAGCTTTAAAGACATAAGTCCACGTCTGCGCCAAGAAGACGCGCAGACGTTAGAAGAGCTTCTGTCTTCTAAAAAACAAACGGTATGCGAAGCCCAATGTCTGCGCATAGTCTGTGCGGCGCAGACATAAGAGCTTTGAATACCTTAAACAGTGAAAACAAATATCACCTTAGTGAGGCAACCAAGTAAAATAAAATAAATAAAATATTTAACTTTTAAAACAAGTAATATCATATAAAGACGTTAATAAAATAAAACATGTATAAAATAGATGTCAACTCGTAATAAGAATTTATTATAAAAAACTGTAATTCAAACTGTAATGTGCCATTTTAGATTTGTACTTTTCTATTTTAGTTCATATCAACGCAAAAATATTTTTTTTCAAAATCCGATCATGTCAAATCCATACTTTTCTTATTCATAGCCAAAAATATTCACATGATATGAAATAAAATACCGAATAAAATAATTTGGATTATTCAAACCCAAAATCATATAAAAACATTTAGTAAATCAGTATAAAGATATTTCATAAAATAATTCAAATTGTTTCAATTGAAAAACTTCGAGGTTGGATCATCGCAAGCCGTCCTCATATCGAATATAAAATAATTATGTTGCACTCATCTGGTGCCTCACTAGCTTACTTTACGATCACCTTTATAACCCTCGTATCTAGTTCATTTTGATCTTGATTATAATCACGAACTACTCGATTATCGATTTCCAACATATAGACAATTTCGAACACATATTAATATTGATACTTAAACTAATATTATAATCTTATATTTAAACAAATTTCTAAAAAAATACAATCAATACATATTCGAAACTAATTTATCTTCCTTAATTTAAATCAACTTTATTTCTTTTTATACTCCCTTCCAAGTCCTTGACATAATACTTCTTAACCATAAATCACTTAACTTTTCATAATTTAACAACAAACCCAAAATTACATATTTCTTCTAAATTAATCCCCATAATTCGGAAATCCTCAATTTAGTCCCTATTAATCACTTTTATTCCTCGTCAATCACCATTTTCAACTCCAAACAATTTTTTTCCAAGCAATTTCTTTAATCCCATATTTTTACCATTTCATCATCAACTTCCCCTAGACTTCCAACTTAGTCCTCCATCTTTTACCATTCTACAAAATAGTCCAATTCACTATTTTAACACCAATTTCCAGCATAGTAATTCAATTTCCCAACAATTACCTAATAATCTTTCAACTTCACCAAGCTTGCAAAAAGGTCTCATAAACTTAGCATTACTCCAAATTGATCCAAAACTTAATTCTAATCGCATGAAATCATTCTTCGATCTAATCCAAACCCTAAAGAAATTTTTGCATAAATTTTCTTATATTTCTTCTTAAGGCCTAAAATTTTGGAATCTTTCCTTAATGGTCTCCAACTTTGATTTAAACTTGATTTAGTCGCCTACAACTCTTTTTCATTCATTTCTAATCATTCATATATAAAAAATAACCAAAAATTAACATTTCTCATACTACCCATACATGACCGTATACTTACATCTTGGTCCCATAGTTGTTTTTTTATTAACTTTTAACCTTGTAATTGATTTCATAACACTACTATAATCAAAATTCAATCTTATTTCATTGATTTATCACCTCTCTTCAACCACCATAAAAACTCATTTCACTCTTTATGCATGAAATCATGCAAAAGTGTACCAAAGAAAGAGAATTTAGTGGAGAACATTTTCCTTTTTCACACTTTAGTCCAAATTCTAATTAAAATGGGCCAAAAATGAAAAAGAAAATCACACTCACCTTGGCTATGGAGGTTACGGTCAGCTGTTGGAGAAGAAAAAGAATTTCAAGAGAATTCTATGAAATTCTCTCTTAATTAAACCATTAAAAACTAATTTAAAATGAATTTTTAATTCTTTTTGCACCAAAAGTCTAAACTACCATTAAGGAATCCTTATTTTTACCTCCATGCCACTCCTTTATTTCTATTTTAATAGTCCTAAATAACTATAAAATATCATCTATCAATATCACTTTTTGTCCTTCCAATTTTATAAAATTTCAATTTAGTCACTAAATTGCACTATTTCACTAAGAAAGGGTAAATTATTTTAATCTGACTGATCCACTTCGAATTATTCACATAAAAAATACTAAAACAAAATTTTTAACCTCATACTACCATTCTTAAATTTTTTGTAAATTTTTCATTTGATCTGGATATCAGATTATTTACCGAACTTTACCGATTAATAGGTTTTTCTACAAATTTCGGATAAAAATCTAACAGACACAAAAATCTTTTTTAAGGTAAATTATCCATTTATAGGACCAAATATATATATATATTCAAAATTATACTTTAAGTCTCTAAACTTTTCTAATTTTATATTTTAGCCATCAACTTTCAAAATTTTCATTTTAGTCACCTATTGAAATTGTTGGGTATGACAAAGTTAATCTTAGCTAAACCACATGCACTAATTTTACTGACTTGGGTTGACGATTACTTAGGTCAGTACTTAAATACATAAATAGAGCATTCGATAAAAGTATCTTTTTGAATAACCATCAATATTTAATATATTAATCGATTAATCCAAATCGAGTAATACATAAATCGAATATAAATGATGCTTTTATCCAATTATTCGATTCACAACATTAAAACTCAAACTTTAACCTTGATTAATGACGTAACATCTTATATTTTAGCCTACATGATTTCAGGGTTTATAAAGGGAAGTGTTTATAGAAAAGTAATTAAAGATAACATAAATTTATTACGTTAAAACTCGAGGTCCCTATAATACCAAGTCCATAAACAAGGTAAATATAATGATGAAAGGAAACAGGTGATGGCAATTGTTCCTCTGAAAATTTTAAATCATTATATATTTTTATTGATATCATGTTTTAACCCTATAAAATTTAATAAATTCGTCTTCTAAAACATATTTATCCCTAAATATACCTCAACAAAAACCAGATCAAGTTCTCTAGTTTTTTAAGAGAGGGAAATATTATTAACTTTATCAATATTCCAGGATTACACTAGATTATATATCAAACAAGTATGGTAGAATTTACACGCTCTAAAATTTAATAAATTCGTCTCCTAGAACATATTTGTTCCTAAATATACCTCACCAAAAACTAGATAAAGTTCTCCAGGTTTTTTAGAGAGGGGAAATATTATTAACTTTATCAATATTCCAGGATTACACTAGATTATATATCAAACAAGTAATAGGGTAGAATTTACACCCTCTAAAATTTAATAAATTCGTCTCCTAGAACATATTTGTCCCTAAATATTCCTCACCAAAAACCAGATCAAGTTCTCCAGTTTTTTTTTAGAGAGGGGAAATATTATTAACTTTATCAATATTCCAGGATTACACTAGATTATATATCAAACAAGTAATAGGGTAGGATTACACTAGATTATATATCAAACAAGTAATAAGGTAGAATTTAGGGTTTCTAGTTTTATGAACAAAATCTAGGGTTCCTCGTAGCTTTTATTTATAGCCACAAAAGGTGAATATATTTATATATGTCCCAAAATATGCAGCATGCAATTCAAAAATGGAAGGTTCACCGATTTTTAATCCCAACTTTCTTCATGAATGTTGAGCATAGCCAAAGGCCATTGCTTGAAGGTCATCAACAGCAACATCCTGGCAATTATTCCATTGTCTGTTGCTTGTCTGCATGCCAAAAGTTGTAGTAAACGAGACACAATCCTCGGATCCCGAAGAGCTGCCTGAATTTTCGAAGTTCCTCAAAGAGCTAGTCGGATCCAACACCAACCCGTATGAATTCGGATCAAAATTCGGTGTACTATCCGTCTGAAACCAACTTTGGAAATCCTGAAGATTATGAAGTTTCCCATGGTATCGGTCATTAGGGTTTTCAGTAACAGAGCTCTGAGCTGCTTGTAATTCTTTGAGAGAAGCAAGCTGTGCCTGTAGATTGAAAACCTGCAGAGAAAGAAACAATCAGATCTCCACTCGAGACTCAAATTAGGGTTTTTAAAATCCATGGAGGGAGATAAGATTTTATGCTAAACAAAATTTTAGAGAAGGAAAACATATCATCAATAGAAAATATAAACAAAATATTTAACATATATGATAATTTAAAATTTTCAAGGGACTACTTTTAGTTTGTTCTCGCTCGTTCTCCCTTGATCCATCCTATCTTCTGGTACAAAACAAACCTGTTGTTGGAGAGCAAAGATATGGGAAACGCAGCCATAAATAGGGTCTTGAACCCTAGCTTGAGCTTCATATGAAATGGTTAGAGCAGCTTCAAAGCGGTCATTTAGAGGGAGTTGAGCAAGCAGCTTTGAAACGTTGCTTGCACCAAACACCTTGTGTATGGCAGCAAAATGTGTAGCACCTTGTTCATGGCAGAAATAAGGTGCAAAAACACAGCCCCTGACGCATTTTCTCCTCAAGAACTTGCAGGCACCACAAGGTGAACTAGAACCTGTCATCTTCTTCCTTCTTTTTATGGGTATTTTAGTGGGTTGTTTAAGAGAGATGGGTTTGAGCTAATTAGAATTATCATCTAAAGGGTGATTATAAACACCAGAAGAAGAGGAAGGTGGATGATTTAACATCAATTGTTAATTACAATTGGTCCCCTTATTGGGCTACATCTTTTATTGTTTATTTTCTTTTTTTCTTTTTAAATAAAACCCTCTTGCAACCTTTCAGTCTCATTTTCTTATACAAATGACATTCAATTTGTTACTTGTTCATTTCAACTATTGTTCAAATGTCTTCATTATTATTAATCAGAGGAAGCTGCAGTTTCAGTCATAGGTAGATCATCAGCTGGTCACACCCATCCATTCATCAACCCAAAATAAATAATCATTGGAAAAATATTGGGAAGAAATTGCCTCATTTCGGTGACCTGAAAGATTATATATATATATATATGGTATAGTGGTCCCTCTCCCTTTGCTACAATAGCTATATATATTTAGGGTTGAAAAAGAAACAGTGGTCCCTCTCCCTTTGCTATTTTCCCACCTGAAAGTGGACTTAATTTCCCCACGATATGGTGAAACTGAAAACCCTAAAATTTCATGTTACATTTTCAATTTTATTGATGTAAAAATATACGTAAAGATATAATACGAAAATTCATTCTTAATATTTGATTAAATGATTATTTTAATCTCTATATTTTTTTAAGTAATTTAGTCTTTCAACGTTTTATTTTTAATTAAAATGATTTTTGGTAGGATTAGAATTCTTTTGCTCTTGTAATAAGTCATATATATCTAAAGTATTGATATGATACAATCATGTACACATAAGTAATGACATGCTACAAATTACGTGTTCAAAATAATAATGTGACACTACTATTTGTCTAAAGTGATGATGTGACAATATCGTATATAAAAAAATGATCTAACACATGTCACATGACATGTTAATATAATATTACCACATATATAAAGTGATCATGTTTCACTATCATATCTTAGTTACTTTAGATATGTAAGAATTATCAAATTAACGGCGAACATTGATTGTAAGTTTTCATCTAATTAAGGATCATTTTGACCTAAAATAAATATTGAGACTAAAATATTTTAAAAGTGACCGTAGAAGTGAATTTAAATTTGAATATTAGTGGTAAAATTTGATATTATGCGATTACATAATACAAGAAGAAAAATAAGAAGCAAAAAATGAATGAATTAAATGATAGTAACAATGGAAGGAAGGGCTTATGTTTATTAATGGTTTAGTTTACTAATTAATGTTTAAAATGTTGATTTGGATTAGTTTAAGTAAAGTAGGTTAGCAATACAGCATTAATTAGCATCCCCTTCCACTTTCAAATCACCCTTAAATCCTTACACACATCCCCAGCATGTTTACCCCCACGGTCCTACACTGCCAACCCCTTCCAATAATAGATTCAAAATATTTAATCCAATTTAAAAAGATATAATTAAGTTATCATTTCAAATTAATTTTAGAAAATAGTACATGTTTTAAATGAAATACTATTTTGAGTTTTTTTTTCATAAAAATATATAATTTATAAATACTATTCACTTTATCATGTGTAGTGTTGGAAACTAACAAAAGCACGTTTCCGGGAAAAATGGGAATAAGGAAACTTTGTTTTCCACATTTTGAGTATAAATTTTGTTCTCATTCTCATTTTTAAAAACAAAAAGATTTGTTTGTTTACTAAAATAGGGTTATGAGTATGACAAGGTTAGAATAATAAGAAGAATTGGACATATAGACAAGGCATTGGCATTGGCATCTATCGACCTTATTGGCAAAGGCAGCCAATTTATCCCACCATCGCCCAAAATGACCATTTTTAAGTCATGCTCATTTGTTGGCCACGTCAACATACAACGATAGGAAGGCTTATTTTTAATTTAATTTATCAAGTGATTAAAATATTTATCACTTTTAGCCACTAATTTAGAGGAGGGTTCAACATGTTTTAGTATTGGTCCCAATATCAATTCAACAAAAAACTCTTCCCCTACGAATTATAGCATTCCGAGCAATACGAATTATAGCTCATTGCAAACCCATCCCCTACCGTTTCAAGAAGCAACCTGCATATTCACACAATAAGCTTTCAAAATTAACCCACATACCTGCCTAGCATAACCGCAGAAAACAAAGATATGATTAGGGGCTTAAATGAGCAAAGCGTTCGGTAAACAGTTCGTAGAATGCCCGTTTATCAAGTTAAATAAACGAGTATAGACAAAATTTTTATGTTCATTTAATAAATAAATGTGTGTTCGGTTCGTTTATGTTCACAAACAAACTCATTTAAAAGCTCGTTTATTTTTTTATATTTTGAATATTAGTGAAGGTACATACTAAATTGAATATGTGATGAAATTTAGAGCTTAACTATGAATCCTAAGAAGTTTAAGCAATAGTTGGGTAGTTTTACCATTTTCCCTATTATAACACAAAAAAATCTCTTCGCTCTTTTCTCTTTTATTCTAAACGAAAATGTTCATGAACGCTAAACGAACATATTCACAAACGCTAAACTATCATATAAACGAACATGTTCGCGAATATTTAAGCGAAAATATTCACAAACATTAAATGAACACATTCGTGAACGTTAAATAAACGAACACGAACTTCTTCAAAAATAAATAAACGAATAATATACTAAAAATTAAAAGAACACGAATTGAATATAAATAGCTTCAAAAACAAACAAACAAACACGAATACAACCTTCTTCGTTCAATCTCGGTTTATTTACACCGCTAGCCGTGACGGATCCAGAAATATTTTTCATGGTAGGCATGTATTAATAACGATATATAGGATGTGCACAAATAAAATTTTAGAGTGGACACATCTAGTAAATGAACGACTAACATAAAAAATTCAAATTTTAGGAAGAGATACCTTTAATAAAATTAGCAACTAACGTAAAGAAATCCGGTTCCACCTGAATTAAACATACATACGCCAGTGACCTCTAGATATGAAACTAACCCTTTATTTATTTATATACATATATATAGAAAATGTTATTATTATACATAATGCGTTTTCAATTTTTTTAATCGCTTAAGAGGAATATAAAATAATATATATATATAATTTTCTTAATTAATATAAACATACTTTATATAATTATTTAAATTCAAGATTTCTAAAATCGACAGGTTGGTTATTACCCAACGTTAAAATTTATAATTCTTAGGAATTATGGTGCACGTGCAAATTAAATAAAGAAACATAGACTTTGTTGACAAATTGATTCTGACGCTGACATACAACACGAGTTAAAGTAGACACTGCTACACGTGCAGGTCTCATCTCCACTAGAGATGTTTACTGTTCTGTTAAAATCAAATTAACTGAATTAACTAAAAATATATAATATATATTATTTATATATTTCAGTTAATTCATTTAATCGAACTTAGTTTGATTCGGTTAATTTTTTTTAAAAAAAATTGGCTCAACTAATGATTAACGAAAAAAAATTAATTAATGAAATTTAAGTAATTCGGTTCAGTCAGTTAACCGAATAACACCCTTAGACTCTCCATAGCATTACACACTCATTAATAATCAGGGTCATTTAGGAATTTTAATAATAATAGTTTCTTTATTTTATAACAACATTATTGTTGAATAAAGGCCAAATTGTAATAAGAAACTCGCAAAAATATGTTCCAAATTAATTAATTTACTTTTCAATGTTCCAAAATTTTCATGATTTTCGCCCGGCGCTTACTTCCTTGAATTTTGTAATCCAATTTTAATTTTAAATTAATATTTTCAATGTTCCATCTTTCTTAACTTTGCTTAACTGACTAAACACCAATAAAATTGTGAAATAAAATTCGTTTTCAAAAAATTATTATTATATTACGTTGTGTTAGTCTTTGCTAACCATATCGTGTTAGTGATGTTTATGTTATGTTAATTGTGTTATTTTCAAGTTTAATAAAAAGAATATTATTTCATATATTTGTGCTAAAAAATAGTTTGTGTAAAATAAATTATAAGTCAATGACAAAAATATGATTATCTCTGTAAAATGACTTATCATATTTTTTTTTCAATAATTCATTTCTCAAAGTGTTCACTAATTTTCTCAATTCACTTACACCATTGCAAATAAGTTGGAGCAAAAAATGGATCAACTCACATCAATAAAATAAGTTAATAATATTTTTTATCATATATATTACTAATTAAATTATTATAATATTTTAATACCTACAATGTATCTCGTGTTGACAACAAAAAAAACCCTAATCTCTCTCCCTTCACCCTCTCCCTCTTTTTTTTTACGATTTATGTCATTTTCTATAAATTGAATCAATTTTTTTTTTTGTTTAGGCGGCGGCAACATCAATTTTGATACTAGATGCCGACTGGCGGTTGTCTTTTTTCTTTGTTTCTGTTTTAGTTTTTAATAAAAATAATTATGTCTTTGTGACACGTTTATGTATGTCTTTGTGGCATGTTTATCTCTGTCTTTTGGTAGAGTTCTCGATTTTTTGCCATTGTTTTCGTTTATCTTTTTTCTCATGGTTGGATTTGCATCACTACGACTGATCAAGATGACACTTATTTGTTATCATGTTGATCTTCTCTTCTTTAGACCCTCAAATTGATTTAGATACGCGTTTTACGTTCGTGAATAATTTTCTCACGTTGCTCGACTGTGATTTACGATTTGTCGATGGTCTTTCAATAGCTTTATCCTTTTGTGATTCGTTTGTCAATAGTTTTTCAGTAGCTTCATCCATCTCCTAATGTTCCGGTTTCAATGCCAATCACCAATGTAACCCAAAAAAATATGTAGAAAAAGAAAGAGCTGTAGGGTTTGAAGAAGGGCAAGCTTTAGGTGATGGAGAAAGACAATGGGAAATGTTGGAGAATGATGTTAACATTTGTATTCTTGTAAGTAATGACTCGTCAAACCGACATCTGGGGCCTTTCTTACGTATATTTCATTTGCAAGAAATCTAGGGTTTATTTATAATAATAATAAAAAATCTGGGGCTTCTTAATCATTCATATTGTTTAATTTTGTATTAAATATATGGGTATATTACATAAACTTTTAAAATACTTTCACTTTGATCAATGAACTTTTACAATTTGCATTACAATTATTAAACTTTTAATTTATTTTCATCACAATCGTTACTGTTAAGAAATTCTCACATGACATGTTAAAGCCATCTTCCTCAAAAAACCCTAATTGTCCAAATTGGCAGTTGTCACAAAGGTCGATTTTTTTCAACGAACAAAGTGGCCGTTGGTCAATCCTAACTATGAAAAGACTCCATTTTGTTAAAATATTAACATAGTTTTATTTCAAGTTGATTCGACGGTTAACATTGTCAGATCAAATTTTTTTAATTTTTACTTCCTATGGATCGTTGTATCCTTTTATCTTTGTTTCTACCATCATTGGGTGATTTCTCTGATCGGAAAGAGCACCAAACTGCACTTTTCTTCTTTTTCTTTCTTTCAGTTCAAGCTCTTCGAAAAACAATTTAATCTACTAAAATCTCAATCAAATCCAAATCGAAACTAAAAGCTAAAACTTTTTAATTCGTCATTGTCAAAGTCGGATCAGTTTGAAATCGGAATATGTTAATCTTCTAACTAAACAAAGTTTTTTTTCACTATTGGGATTGACCCACGATTGTTCTATTCATCAAAAAATCAATCTTTACGGTGGTTGTCATTTTGAGTTAGGAAGGAGAATTTAACGTGTCACATCGACATTTCTTAATAATAACTAACGATAATGACCGTAACGAAAGCGAATTAAAAGTTTAATGACTGTAATGTAACTTTTAAAAGTTTATTGACTAAAATAAAAGATCCCAAAACTTCAATGACTACCAATATAATTTACCCTAAGTATATTTAGTTCTTACCTTTTTTAAAAAGGTTATCTCATCATTTAATCAAGAAATGCCCTAAAGCATCTAACATAATAAAAATTGTCAAAGCGGCCTATGGTCATGAATGGGACAAAAAGTCATGGTTTGATAGCTTCATTAATTATATATATAATGGTTTTATTTTTTATTTTAAAAGATGATGCCAAGTTTCATGTGAGTTGTGTGATTCAGGGTTTTAAATAGCGTTCGTAGTCATATTTTCGGTCGCGTCACATTTATCACGGTTGTGAATATAATAGATGCTATTACGGTCATTGCGGATATCGCAATCGTGGATTTTTTTTCGAAAGAGCTGATTTTTTAAATAAAAAAACATGCTTTTAAAAAAATTAAAATAATGGAATAATAACATAATAGCGGTTCGCTATTTTCGCGATTGGTCACGATTCGTTAAATTATGGCCGCGATCCGCCGCGATTGGTGTGATCCTGCTTCACACCATTATTTTCCGTGATAGCGATTTCAGATATCGCTGTGACCGCGATATAACGGCTGTAACACCGCTATTCGACCGTTATTTAAAACCTGGAGTGACTTGTTCTAGACGTTGAAACATCCATTTCGATTCCCAACATTTGCTGTCACTACCCACGAAAATGTCGTTTGATGACATAAAAATGGTTTAAATCATTCGAGTATTAAATTCATTTGATATTATTGTTGTTAATTCAAATATATTTAAACATAATCGCGTACTCCAATTTAAAGATAAAAGATTATAAATAATTTAAACATCGTAATCTATATCTTAAAAATCGCTAAAAACACAACTACTAATCTCCTCAGATTTATGTGACATCGACATTTTGAAGTGCAAAAGCAACCTTCTGTCGACCGTACAATAAAAAATAAAAACAAATCAAATTGGTTTCTTAGTTAGCAAAAGATAATGATTATTTGAGTGGGTCGGCATTGTGCCCAAAAAGTGCAGTCCATGAGAAACCTGTTGCTTAATGCAAGTAAGAAACCAATTTGATTTGATTTTTATTTTTTTATTGTACGGTCGACAGAAGGTTATTTCTCTTACAACAATCATTAAACATGAATGTCATAAATAATATGAGATCGTAGTAAGAAAGGATAAAAAATCAATTGAATTTGAAAATAATTGACTTGTCACAACTCAAGCTTTTCATATTTAGGGTACTTGTAAGCATTTGTCAATATAAGAAAATTAGTTCGAGAATCCAAAATAAATATAGATCAATAAGATAACTAAATATGCCAATCGAAGAAATGATATCAAATATAAAAACCATCCATATCTTTGTATGAAAAGGAAAAAACTAATTAAATAAAATAAAAAATATAACATATATGCAAAACAAAGATTTTGATAAAGTCCAAGAAAAGAAGGGTGAGAAAAAAAGAAAGAAAATTCAACGATCCACAATTAACTTCAAAATAGTGTGAATGTTGACAATAAAAAATATAAGAAAATTGGGACGAGAGATGAGAGAGAGAGAGAGAGAGAAGAAATTGCTAATAATAATAGAATTTTAATTTTGAGAAGTCATTTTATTTTAAATATAACTAATTATTAATGGTTAGGTACAAAGTTCATGCGGATGTAAATCGAGGGAAGGAGTGATCTTTCTTAAAAGGAAACAATTAACCCAAGCTTGCTTTTATGATGAACCTGGCTTCAACTTTACCTTGGATGCTAAGACAAAGACCCCCCACCTTAGCCCATCCCTAACCAATTCAGTATAGCCATACCTTTTTCTCTTTGTTGTTGAGGTGGGTAGTGGTGGGGAAACCTGTCATCATTTGTTTATTGGAATATCTATGCATTCATAAACATAATAGAAAAACTGGATTTGGCTCACAATCAAGCAGTTATCCAAGGGGAATAAGAATTAACTAAATTGGGACAGAAAACAATCCACAGCGAGTGATATTGTGTTGGTTCGTAATAATATATTATGAGTCATAAAGTTATCGTGTGTCCACGCTTCCGACACTTCATACTCCTCACCAAGAATAGAGCATCTTCTAGCGACCCGCTTTGCTCAATAGATGAACCATGCATCCAAAGTGTTGGAGGGGATGGAATAATGAAGATGCTTAAAAACATTGAGATCATGTGAGTTTTGCATTAAATTGGAACATTGTTTCATTTGATGGGCGATTGGTTGGATGTTTAAAGTTAGCGTTGGAGGCTGTTTGAGAGGTGTTGCTTGTTGAGGTTAGCTATGGTCTGATTCTAAAGGCCGAAGACGATTGTGGGAATGGATGCCAAAGAGAACGCAAGTACATCCCATCACTTTTGCTTATAATGACACTCAGGGGTTCTGTTCTCCTTCATTGGATGGCAGCACGAGTACCAACAACCGTGTTGATGAAGTGGTTTTATATCCAATGCACAGCACACAAATTTAAACCATGCGAAGAGCTCCGATTAAAGAAGAAACACAAGGAAAATATCCAACTGGGGGAAGAAGATGATCGATGACATTTCCCTCAAAGCATGAAGAACAGAAGCATACCGTTTCTTAAGTATGCTTTCTCTCCTTTTCTTTTTTATGGGATGGGGAGGCAAAAATCACAAACCAACCAATATTTTACACAAGGAGCCAATGTTACGGCCTCCCTTACGTGACATGCCCTTGCTGCTAGCTTGTAGCCTTGGATTGCAAAATTTGCACTAGAGACCATAAGATTTCCATTCGATGAAAAACTCTCTTCTGTCCCTGCAATGTGTTCAGAACTGAGTATTAGTTTTGGAAAGAGGGAAGCAAAGTTGAACTGCACGGCACTTACAAATGCAATTCATACATGCATGGAGTTCATGGGGTATAGCTTATCATACATTCAATGCATAAACTTCATAAATATCACAAGAAAGATAATAACATGCTCCATTAACGTCCAAGTGGATGTTTTGGGCAGGCACATAACTGATGGAAAACACAGACCACAACCTCAAATAAAAAAGGCAACAAGGACACATTACAAGTTGATTGTGTCCACTTGTTTAATTTCCTTTTTTTCCTGACACAATTGCTTATGATAGATTCAGGTTATATAGGAGATGGAACTTTGAGCTTTATGAAATAGCAAGTATGCTTGCATATTGCGGCGACGAAATACTAAACAATTAAAGATGTACATTAAGATGCCCAAATGATCCTAAAAAAGGGTAATAAATTTCATGTGCAAGCCCTAACATGCCAGAAAATTCATCCTGGAGAATAAACCCTACCTCAACCACAAAACATATCCAAGTCTTCTCACCATGCACTTCTGTAAACCCTTTTAAAATAGTCAGGCCCAAACTTCTGATTGCCTCAGCTATCTCAAGAAAATGACTACATTCCTCACTCAACGGCTGCATGGATCAACTAAAATAATTAGAACACCGATAATAAACAAATGAATAATGAGTAAAAAGTGAAAACCCTTTATTATTCACTTGATTATTCTTGGTTTTCTGACATATTTCTGATAGACAGGTACCAGTGACAGAATGAAGAAAATTTCAAAAATAACATAGATCATAGACTTAGCAGACAATAACTACAACCACTGAAATAGTGGACAAAACTTCCTAAACTTACACTAAGCTGTGGAACCGCGAAATAAATGATAAACTTAACAAATAATAACTACAAGAATGTCACAACATACACAGATGAAAGACCCGATACGTACCTCTACACGTATCTGCCCATTTTTGTTTATATTCTCCGCTACTATTGAGCAAACTTTTAGATGGCTTCCGACTTCCACCGCCCAGCTTGAACCTTGTTCATAATTGGACGATCCAAGAATGCCAGCTCCCTTTTGATGCATCTACAAAACCAAAATAAGATGGTCACTGACAAGGACAAAAAACAGTATGCTCCTCTTGATGATAAATGTTTCCACCAAGTCTTACTCATTGTACACCAACAAGTTCAAACAAGTTTTGGCATTAACAGCCAATTGAAAAATCATGATAAAACTTGATTTCAGCTGCTGATCAGTAATTATCTTACCATTCCAGAAAACGAACAATAATCTATAAATATATGTCCATGAGCATCTTTCAAAAAAAATGTCCATAAGCACCAAACAGAAAATTCCTAGAAAACTGAAATGAGTTCATTTATATCATATGCCACATTACTTGACAACAGCATGGAGAAATTCCCAGTTTCTAATTTACTTAGCCACAAAGGTCATTAACCAGTAAATTGCATGGGCCCTTTACCTTTGAATCGGCACATTTACCAAGCTTGTCAGCATGCTTAGTGATACCTTGCAGAAAAACCATGTGCTTGATTGTGCGCTCCAGCAATGAATCAATACTGCACTGCAGTTTTTTTATTGAAATGTTAGTAGACACATTTATAAGGGCAGAAACAGCAACCATCAGAATCCAACACTCATCAGAACAGCAAGAAAATTACCTTTGCTCCATTTGGCACAAGCTCTCTCAGCTCCTTAATACGGTCTTGAATGAGTTGTCTATCCCTTGCCTAAGCCTGGGATTTTCACCAGGTCTAGCCCTCTTTTTGTTATTCTTATCTGGCTCTGAAGACCTCTCATGATGCTCATAATTGCTGAAGCAAGTAGAAGAATGTGCTTTTGAAGACATTGTTCCACATAGGTCTGATGAATTCAGACAGTCCTGTTTGTTATCTTCCACAAGAGAGGACTTGTTAATTGAATAACCAGCAGAATTAATAGTAGACTTTGTTAGGATAGAAGGCTCTGTTGTATTTCCCTTTGTCAGTGACGACAGTGCTGGTCTGCAAAACGATATCTCGCGTTTCATATCACTGCTACTATGGCAAACATTTGCCACTACTGCTTCTAGGAGGTTTTCTGAGCCAGATTCGAAAGTCAACTGGCTGCAGCTCATCCCCTCTTGCATTTCAATATTAGTTCCAGCTACTGTATTAACTACCTGGCCATCAGCATAGATACTCTTCCCCAAAAAAGCTGGTCCAAGCACTTCATAGAGCTCACAACCAGCAGAAAACTTAACGGAAGCATTAAATCGAGTCCATATCAACTAAATCATTTTCATTCCTCAACTTCAAATTATTTTAAAATTTTATGTCTGAAGATTTGGGTATGTCCAGCACCTCATTTGGATAAGAACTCAAACCAATTGGCTTAACCATGTCACTAAGCAAAGAGCTAAGTAAGTTTGAGGAGTAGTATGCATGATCGGCTCCATACTGTTCAGCTGGAAGCGCAACATTATATAAATTTATACTACCCACAGCAGGACTGTTAGCATAGACATTTTCAGGTTCCAAACTCGTATTTTTCCATCCATCTGTCTCCCCTTTGCATACCGCATTGTGTATCAAATGCCTCCCCAACTGATTTTGATGCTCCAAGTTGGAATCAATTGCTGCTGAGGATAGCTGTAGCTGTTCATGCTTATTTTCCACTTGAGTTGCCCGTTTGGGATGATTACTGGACATTGGAAGAACAAATGAAGTATCACCGTACTTTTGGCGATGTGCAAACTCAGGTAACAACCCACCTGGCCATTCTTTTTGCACAGCTTTATCTAAAGGAATAACTTCTGAATCTAACAGTTCTGGTGAAAAATATTGCTGCAAAATAAAGAGCAAAATCTATTATTACCATATAATATATTAGGGTTAAAAGAGGAAAATTAAAAAAAATGTTTCATGTACATATGCACATGCATAAACTCAAGTATACGCGATAACACAAATGAGGCAAAAAGAGAAAACTGTAATCATACCTTAAATAACGAACTCTTCATGCTACATTCCACTGAGCTGTATATATGTCCTCCAGAAGACTCTTGACGAGCAAAAAATACATTTCTGATGTGACTCACCAGCTTCTCATCCTCGTATACCTGCTCCACTCAAATAAATAAAAATAGTCTAAACAATAAGCTTGAAAAAGTTAGAGCATCACACTGGCAACAATGACACTAAATGTCAAACTTACATCTGGAGATGGCTTTGGATTTGAAGCACTTACAAATAGTCAAGTAGAAAATCTAATAGAACCTAGATAAAAACCTGAAGCACATGAAATGTTGCACACCAAATAACTGGAACTGAATACTAAAAACACGTTATCGTTTTTCCATACGTGACATGTTTATCAGGTAAAAGCGACTTTAATAACAAATCATGAAAGTTTCTTACCGAAATGTGCAGTTTATTCCATCTAAAATAAACATAAAAAAATATAGAATTGAGAATTTAAAGAAAAATAAAATAAAATGGAACAGTAATAGACACTGCCCCAAAAAGTAATGACATCTTTCAAGCCATGAACATACATTTGTAAAAAACAAAACTCTTAGAAGTTTAAAGATATCCATCTCAAACACCCAAAATTGCACCAACATCAACTTAAAGTATATTTATTGATAGTGACGTGACAAGCATTGATAAAGTAGAATACACCAAAAAAAATTGGAAGTCAGCTTACTTTATTTAAGTAGCCAAGCTGCACAACTCCATGTGGAACAACAGAAACAACAACAATGGTTTGCAAAAACTTGAAAATATTCCTATTAACACACTAAACACATATATGGCAACGAAAAATGTTCTAGTTAAAAGGCAGTTTTAGACTACATTTTTGTTGGGAAATAAAACACGAGTAACGAGTAATTTTCCTATAACCAGATTAGTGAGAATGCGAAATAAAAGCAGAAAAATAATACCCGAAATTGATAATGGAATTCAACCAATTTTGCTTGCGTCTCCAGACTGTTGCAGATCTTTTACTAAGAGAGAAAATTTACAGGTGTTTACAGAACACTCACTACTCATAAGAAAGCTCTTTAGTATTGGGAGAAAGAAACGATTTTGGGATAATTTTGAAACTAAATGAGCTAGGGTATTTATAGTTGAAGCTTAGGGACTAATCTTTGAAAATACCCTAAAGTGCAATGACTAAATGTGTGATTTAACCATTACAAAAAAATCAACAATATCAGCCCCTTTTGACTTCCCCATTTTCAGTGCATACATTTGAAAATTAAGCCAAATATTGTTGAAAAAACAGCCCCTCCTTTGTTGAAATTGCAGCCCCTTTCTTTGACTTTAACAATCTCCCACTTGAAGACTGATTTCAATCTGTCTTCACACCTAATCAATGCAACAATATTTCTGGTCTTTTATTCTAGCATGCCGACTGAAGCTGTACACAACTTCAGTTTGTCCATAGTCACATTCTTTGTCAACATGTCTGCCGGATTTTGACCTCAACTAATCTTTTCAAGTTTCAAAATCTCATCTTCCAGAAGAGACCGGATAAAATGATATCGCAATTGTATGTGCTTCGTCCTGGAATGAAAATACGGATTCTTTGCTAGATGGATAGCACTTTGACTGTCGCAATACAAGACATTGTTTTCCTGTTTCTTGCCTAACTCTTCCAAGAAACTTTGGAGCCAAACCATCTCTTGTTGGCTTCCGTAATAACGACATATTCTGATTCAGTTGTGGAGAGAGCAACTATCTTCTGTAGTTGAGAAACCCAACTCACTGCGGTTCCTCCTAGAGTATAGACATACCCTGTAGTGCTTCTTTTGATGTCGACATTTCCGGCTAAGTCAGCATCTACATAGCCTGTCAGTATCGTATCTCCACCTTTGAAACAAAGTGCTTTGTTTGTAGTACCCCGCAGATATCTGAGGATCCATTTTACTGTTTCCCAATGTACCTTGCCCGGATTATTCATGTACATGCTAACAGCTCCCACTGCTTGAGCAATATCTGGTCTGATACAAACCATGGCATACATCAGACTTCCAATTGCTGAGGCATACGACACCTTCACCATGTGTGCACGTTCTTCCTCCGTCTTTGGTGACTGTTCTTTGGAGAGTCTAAAATGAACACCTAAATGTGTACTTACTGGTTTAGCATCTTGCATGTTGAACATGGAGAGTACTTTGTTGATGTACTCAGGCTGTGATAATATCAAAGTCCCCGAATTTGTGTCTCTCTTGATCCTCATCCCAAGAATATGCTTTGATGCGCCTAGATCTTTCATTGCAAACTGCTTTGACAATTTTTGCTTCAAGTTAATAATTTCTTGCATGTCTGAGTCTGCAACGAGCATGTCATCAACGTACAACAATAAAATAATGAAGTTATTGTCGAACGTCTTGATGTAACAACAATGATCTGCTTGACATTTGGTAAAACCATTGCTACTCATGAAACTATCAAACTTCTTGTACCATTGTCTAGGAGCTTGTTTTAAACCATACAATCTCTTCTTTAACCTGCATACCAGGTTTTTCTTGCCTGCCTTTATGAAGCCTTCTGGCTGCCTCATATAGATTTCTTCCTCCAAATCACCATGAAGGAAAGTTGTCTTTACATCTAACTGCTCAAGATGTAAATTCTCTGCAGCTACAATTTTCAACACCAGTCTGATTGTAGACAGTTTTACGACTGGAGAGAAAATTTCATTATAGTCAATACCTTCTTTTTGCTGAAAACCTTTGACAACCAATCTTGCTTTGTAGCGTTTGCTCCCATCATACTCTTCTTTGATCCTGTAAATCCACTTGTTGTGGAGTGTTTTCTTGCCTGGTGGTAATTCAACTAATTCCCACGTCTGATTTGACATAAGCGAGTACATCTCATCTTTCATGGAAGACTCCCACTTGACTGAATCCTCCACTTTGCATTGCTTCATCATAGCACTCTGGTTCACCATTGTCAGTCAGTAACAAGTAGTGCAAAGAAGACGAATAGCGCTGGGTTGGTTTAGGAATTCTGGAGGAGCGTCTCAGTTCTGGTGTGTGTGGTTCTTCTTGAACTGCTTCAGGATTGATCTGAACATCATTTCCAGAAATCTTCTCAAGCTCAGCAAATTCTTTTGTTTCAGCTTTGGTATTGGATCTACTTGATTCTATGGTTGCCCTGTCTTTGTACATCACATTCTCATTAAAAACAACATCTCTGCTTCTGATGATCTTTCGATTTTCATAGTCCCAAAACTGGTAACCGAACTCATCACCGCCATAACCAACAAAGGCACATTTTTTGGACTTAGCATCAAGTTTACTTCTTTCAGCAGAGTTTATGTGTACATAAGAAATACAACCAAACACTCCTAAGTGTGAAAGGTTTATTTCTTTCTTGCTCCAAACTTCCTCTGGTATTCTGCCATCCAAAGGAACTAAGGGCCCACGGTTGATCAAGTAAGCTGCAGTGTTAATAGTTTCAACTCATAGAAATTTGGGCAATCCGACATGTATCCTCATGATTCTAGCACATTTATTCAGAATTATGTTCATGCGCTCTGCTACGCCATTATGTTGTGGTGTCATGGGAACTGTTGTCTCCATCTTAATCCTATTGTTTGCTCACAAATCTCTGAATCTTCTATTTTTGTACTCTCCTCCATTATCAGACCTCAACCGCTTGACTTTCAAACCAGTTTCCACCATGGCTTTCCATTTTCTTAAGGTATCAAAGACTTCTGATTTCTTCTTCAGAAAATAAACCCACACATTCCTCGTAGAATCATCGATGAAGGTGACATAATATAATGAGTCTGCAAGAGATGGAACTGGAGATGGTCCTTATACATCAGTATGAACCAACTCTAACTTTTCAGCCTTGGGTGTCTTGCCAATCTTTGCAAAACTCACTTTCTTTTGTTTGTCAAAGATGCAATCCTCGCATAGTCCAACATCTACACTCTTTAGATCCGGCAGCTTCCCTTTTGACAAAAGTGTCTTCATCTCTTTCTCGCTCATATGACCAAGTCTTTGGTGCCATAAGTTTGATCTTCCATCAACATCAGCTGCAACAATGATATTCTCTAAATTTTATGTTACATAGAGAGTACCAATCTTCTTCCCACGAGCAATGACGAGTTCTCCTTTGGTAATCTTCCATTCACATCCTGAAAAGGTTGTGCTATATCATTCTCCATCAAGCTATCCTACAGAAATCAAATTTCTTTTGAGGCCAGGAATATGTCTCACTCCCTTCAGCTTCCAGGTGGTCTGGTTTGGCAACTTTAATCGGATGTCTCCTTTTTCGACGATCTTCAAGGTTTCATCATCGGCTAGATGAACCTTCCCAAAACCACCACTGACATAGTTCTCCATGATTTCTCGGCATGGGGTTGAGTGGAAAGATTCCCCTGAATCCAATATCCATGATTCAATCGGACTGTTAACGCTTAGAATCATGGCATCACTTGTCTCCTCTGTCACGTTGGCAGATTTCTGTCCGCTGATATTTTTCTTTGGTGCTCGGCAATCTCTTTTAAAGTGACCCTTTTTGCCGCAATTATAAATAGTAAAATCTTTCTTTTCTGTTCTTGATTTTCCCCTTCTGGATTTGGGTCTGCCACGATTTGAATTTCTTTCTGAAGTTCTCCCTCTGGACTCCGTGTGCAAGGCTGAGGAGGTTGATGCTTCACCCGATTCTCTTCGTCGAATTTCTTTACTCAATACCAGATCTCGAACATCGTCGAATTTCAATTTACTATTTCCCGACGAGCTGCTAACTATTGTAACAGTAGCATTCCAACTGTATGGTAGAGATGATAAGAGAATTAAAGCTCGAACTTCATCATCGAATTCAATTTCCACGAAACTCAACTGGGTTGTGATTGTGTTGAGTTCATTCAGGTGTTGAGCCACTGATGCCCCTTCTGCCATCCGCAAATTGAATAATCGCCTCATCAAGTGCACTTTGTTTGAGGCTGATGGCTTCTCATACATACTGGAGAGAGCCCCCATAAAACATGTCGTGGTCTTTTCCTTTGCTATGTTGAAAGCAACATTGCGGGATAACGTCAGTCGGATAACTCTGAGGGCTTGTCTGTCGAGAATAGCCCAGTCTTCATTCTTCATGCCCTCTGGTTGCTTTCCTGAGAGGGGTTTATATAGATTTTTCTGGTAAAGAAAATCTTCGATCTTCATCTTCAAAAAGCCAAAGTCCGCACCATCGAACTTTTTAATTTTCACCTTCCCTTCGTCTGCAGCCATCGCTCCCACTCGAATCTGGCTTCTTCGGATCGTTTCTGACAATTTGTGCGAACCACCGTGTATTATAACACCTCCGTCGACAAACTCATATCGCCGACAAACTCATCTCCGGTTGTTGGGAAATAAAACACGAGTAACGAGTAATTTCCCTATAACCAGATTAGTGAAAATGCGAAACAAAAGCGAAAGAATAATACCCGAAATTGATAACGGAGTTCAGCCAATTTTGCTTACGTCTTCGGACTGCTGCAGATCTTTACTAAGAGAGAAAATTTACAGGTATTTACAGAACACTCACTACTCACAAGAAAGCTCTCTAGTATTGGGAGAAAGAAACGATTTTGGGATGATTTTGAAACTAAATGAGCTAGGGTATTTATAGTTGAAGCTTAGGGACTAATCTTTGAAAATACCTTAAAGTGCAATGACTAAATGTGTGATTTAACCATTACAAAAAAAATCAACAATATCAGTCCCTTTTGACTTCCCCATTTTCAATGCCTACATTTGAAAATCAAGCCAAATATTGTTGAAAAAACAGCCCCTCCTTGTTGAAATTGCAACCCCTTTCTTTGACTTTAACAATTTTGAAGTGTATATACTTCCAAATTTCAATGGTGACGTTATAGGTTCTTTCACTTGAAACCATGAAAGATGACTTGAGTTTCATCTCAAGCATATGACATCTAAATTCTGATCATTTGTATCAGTTCTTAAAGTCGTTGATTTGATATAAAAAAAAAAGGATCAGTTTTGCTTGACGAGCTCTCGATTGTAACAAATTACTTGAAAAAAGTTCAACTTGGAGCAAGAGTGACCCTCCCTCCATTGATGAAACCATCGACAAAAACATTAACTTTATCATCCATAACAAAATAGTGTACCAAGAACAACAAGAATTTATGCTCGATGCTATAATTTAAAGCAACTAACTAAATCACAAAGTTACAAGCAAATTTATTGATCATGTACAAAGAAAGAGAAATAAGAAATTGATGAACGATGAAAATATATGCCTATTGATTCTGAGGGCCAGCAATGATTTCAGAGTCAATGGCGGCCTCTTCTGCAACAATTTCCATATCCACAGCACCATTCTGATCATCAGTCACCTGTTCACGAATTTCCTTATTACCACAATTTCCGTCTTCAACACTCTCTTTAAGTTCAGATTTAGTTGTAGAAGGTTCACTGTTACTAAGTTCTTTCTCACCTGAATCATCTGTTTCTCGAGCTGCAACTTCAGTAGTAGGTTGGCTGTCGCCATTATGCGTCGTTGTTGAATGCTTTTGGGATGTTTCAGTGCATTCAGCCATACCGTTGTCAACTGCCTTTGGTTCATAACCAAGATTGTCAACAGTTTCCGAATGAACATGATCTCCATATGATCGGAAACCAGCATCAGTTGAATGAGTCTTACTTCCGTTCTCATTCTCACTTTCTGATGTCACTGATATATCCAGATTCGGGGCACCGTAGGCTTTCCCGGGAGCAGGCATGGATGGCACTGAAGGTTCACTACTCTTGCTGCCGAAATCATCTTGATGAGTCGTTGTGCATGGCTTTGAAAGCTGTTCTGTTTGGGGAACCTCATCTGGTTGTGGATCCACAGCCATCGCACTTTCATGGCAATTTTTGTTAAAACTTTCTTCACATTCAACTTTAGCTCTTAAAGCATCATCATTGGAAGGTGAACTCAAATTAGGGCCCTTGTCGATAAAAGCTCCGTCTCTATGATCCAGGAAGACATTACCAGGTATAATTACCTTAGCAAGAGATGGTAATTCAGGAAGGTGAATAGCGGAGGGCGGGTCAACACCCATCTCAGAACCGTATATTCCTTCTTCAGCAGTCTCACCATTTATACCAACTACCCGATCAACCGATTCACTGCCGAAATCACTTGCAATACCAGCAGGAGACTCAGAGCAATCTGTGGAACCATTTTCGTGATTAGACAATATGTTCCCATCTACACGATGATCCTCATCAGTTAATCCTCTATTTTCTTTAGCAGAAGCCACCGGTGCGCTTCCTTGCTCAATGCTATCTTTGGTTTGTTTCTGAACTTCACCACCTAGTGAATTTAGCTGTTTCTGCACATATATTGCTAAAGAAACGGCATGATCACGGATCAAAGAATCATGAGGTGGGCAATGTAGCATGTCAATCAAAGCTTTGTGGTACTGAAACAGGCTGACAGAAGGCAAAATAGATCTTTTTTCATGGAAGACCTTTATGACCTTTAAGACGTGCTCACAAAGGTATCCCATATCTGCCCAAGAACAACCACAGATCCCAAACTGAGAGCCGGGGTTCCAAACAACATAAACAGTGTCTCGATCAAGCTCATCAGTCACCTTTGCAGATCTCCCTTCGATGGAAACGTCTGAATCAGGAATCTTCAATGCCTTCCGCCAAGATGTCAAACCACTTACCCACTCATCCTTCCAATACCGTGCAAATCATCTTTCCCCGAATATTCATCCAGCCAAAAGTAGGAATGCACTTTTGAACCCAACTTATCAACCAGCCAATCAGTGCGTTGGTATGCAGCAGGATCCTTCTCATTCAACAACCGGAGCTTCAGTTGATTGTGGTAAAACTCCATTGCTGCACAAGTCTCCAGGCTTGCAAGTGGAAGAGTTTTAAGAGAAGAGACCCAAGCCCCTGAAACAAGGAGAAAGTTATCATTTCTTTTTCCACAAGTTAAAAGGGTTTCACAAAGGCGAAAGATGCCTTCATCCGTTAGTGAAATATTTAAATCAAGAGTTTGGGAACAAGGATAAAGTCGACAAGAAGAAAAGGCCAAAGTAGAAACGAACCTATTCTAGGATACCAGACTGCTTTGAAGTAATCCATAAAATCCGAGCAATCAACAAAATCTTCCATGAACTTCTCAAATAAATCCACATTTCCACATCCTCTGCAAATATCATCAATAACCAGCCCAAGTCGTCTTGATATCTCAATACGCATCTCTGTCTCTGCACATCTCTTCACTAAGTTTTATGCCATGCGTGGCGGACCCGCCAAAAGGATATCAATATGGAGCACTCGAAAACATCCCTGAAAACAATGTAAAGTATTGAGTGACACGGAGCACATTACATCTATTGATAAAAGAGAGCAAATATGATTACCCTTCACTGAGTTTGAATGATGTAACCATTTCAATATGCCACTAAAGGAGTTCACTTAATCAAGCTAAACTAGGCTCTTCCTAGTTTAAATCAGAAGAGAAAAATGCATTCCTTCAGTTTGTTCCATATTTATCAGAATTACATCAGCAGAGGAACCCCAAGGCTAGAGAACACACAAGAGATAAAAACCAAGCAAGGAGCTGATGCACAAATGAACAATCTTGAAACAAAAGGAATAGATTCATTGCTTTAACAGAAACAAGGAAGTTGCCATTCTAATGCTACAAACCAGTGGATCCTAACTCTAATAACTAACGAAGGGAAATTGAAGAAATCATATGAGCCCATGCTCCTCAGTCCTTACCGTACAAAATACACAATAAAACAATATTATTAGCAATAGTAATGTAAAGTCAGCTGAGACAAAGGCCTCAACGCCATACCTAATTGTATGGACATTAATCGAAGGATCATCGACAATAAACCCAGCCAACTTCCAAGTAGGATCTTTCGTGCGAACCCTGTTGTATAGAGCCCTCATCCATCTATGAGCATCTACACTAGCAAACCTCGGGGTTATTATCCAAGCTACCGGGATTGCTTTCTTGTCTGAATTGAAAACAATGAGACTGTGTATAGGATACTGAAAATAATTCATAGAGAGCACAGTTAGATTCAAAGAGATTAGAAGAACTCATGGACTGGCAGTAACAGCTACAGTTAGAGGATTGAGTCACATAACGTAAGAGGTAAGTGGTCGGGGGAAGTCGAAGAAAGGAAAAGAGACAAACCTGAAGTTTATTTGTTCCAAACCTTGAATCAGAGGCAAGGAGGCTGTGATTTCCAAATCGAATCATTTGTTGCAACTGCCACTCAGTTTGAATGCCCAAGATAAAAGGATCTGAATCAGTGAAGTCCTCGTAGAAGAATACATAGTTCTGGTGGCTTTCAACCCACATGCTTACACTCACAGCATCATCTGCATCCAACTCATATGTAGAACGTCTAATGCTCCTCTCCTGTCTTCGAACATACCTGTGGGTCAGAAGGTCATCTCGGTTGTATGGACCACCCTGTTTCTCTACAGATTCATTGTGTCGCTGCATTATGGTCTCCACGGAGACCCCAACATGCAATAAAGATAAAACACGGAGGCGCAGATCCTCTGAGATGTACGGTGCAAACATAGCACGTGTGCCAGCTGCTTTTTTGTCCTGTGGCCCATGGCATGGCAACCCTTTCTTATCCACATGCTTGTCCTGGTTATATAGTATCAATGCTACTGACGGTTCAGCAATTAAGCGTTTTACAATAAAGTGACAGGTGCATCCTCTTTTCGTATTAGGTCGGCCAGCATTTGTCTTCTTAGGAATGTATGTATTTCGGCTGGGACGTACAAGACCCCCTTTCCTATGGTCATCAGGGCCAAATGAACACCAATACCTACAAGTTCAACAGTATAGATTTAAACACAAACAAAACCGTAAGGCAAGACCATTGAGCACAAGCTATCAAAAGATTTTTCAAAAAGAATAAAAATAAAACATAGAAGAAAAGAAGGAGAACCTACAAGATATATTCAAGAATACCATCAACCTTCGGCTTGTAAGGTGCCTTTGCCGTTCTCCGCCTTCTTGCTTCAACATGAAATTTAGTTGGACAATCTTTGTTAGAAGATTCACCCCTAACAAAGTCATCCACTCTAGCAAAAGGGATCAAAGCAACTCTATCTATATTGTCACGCCAACCTTCCACCTTCGACCATACAAGATCATGTGCAGAGAACTCCAAGGTTGGTGGATTTTGTACCGGAAGAGAGAGAATATGATCCCATCTAGCCATCTACATTAGAAGAGTCAGTGATTACACTACCTATCAGCAAAACTATTGCAATATTTTAACCATGGGAAAATCCCATCAATAATAAACCCAAGTTACAACAACCCCATTTTCCTAACGTTCATTACAAGACCATTCAAAATCACATAGAAATTATCATCAAGACCTCAGTTTATTGATATAAGTTGTGTCATGTCTTGGCAGAAATGAAAGAAACAGAAACCTGCAAGAATAATACTTAACTCAGGCAGCTTCAACCAAATTTCAGTGAACTTGGAGCATAATAAAAAATGAAAATGAACAAAAACAAAACAAGTGGGCGATAAACATCCCCCGAGGTTCTCTATCAAAATAGAAAAACCATTCAATTAGCCTCTTCAATAGAAAGGTTTTAAGTTTTTAATGTCCAAAGACTCAAAAAAATCCCATTCCTTCATTCCACCTCAATCATTACTCCCAGGAAACCAATGAAACCTTAAAGCTCCAGCTTTTTGCTCAACTAAAAGTACAATTACATGGAAAAAAAACATATTTTTGTGCACTATTAAGCTTACATAAGATACGGCAGATAAATAAAGATATAAAAATTAAGCTAAAGGTTTACCTGGTAAAGGCAGCTCAAACCGCTCCTTTTTTCCCGGCCTTTCTTTACCCAGACAACAGTCGGAAGGAGAGTAAGGGAAAGGTAAACACCCATTAATATTTCATATTTGCGGTAGAGATTAACCGTTTGTCATTATGTCCTTGAGAATACTGGGCCTTGAGGGAGGTTTATATATTTGTAGCAAACTATTGGGCTCAGGTTAGACCCAAAGCATGAGCCTTGGGTGCAATTTCTCTTCAATTAAACCTCTGTCGCTGGTGTTTCTCGCTTCCCCAATTGCCATCCCGTCTTTCCTCCTGGTTTATGCTTTTGAATTGATTTTTACCCATTGTTTTATTTGTTCTTCCTTGGTAGTCCAACAAGAAAGTATTTTTCATAGAGTTGTAGAAGAAAAGGTTTAAGCTTTGTATAGTCTGAAGAAGCAGATCATTAGGAGGTCTGTAATATCTAGTAAGAGCATAGGATGTAGTTCCTTCAGATCATTGGTGGAATCTAAGCTTTTTTTAATGATTTTGCATCAGCTGCTAAAAGGGTATGTTGGTGTATCCCACCATTACTGCTTTCTATGGGTAGTTTTCTATTTGGACATTACTGTTCTTTCATGATTTCATTGCTTTATTGATGTCTTCTTTTTGTTGCCAACAATATGTTGTTCTTTTGCTTGTGTTATTAGCTGATAAAGTAGTGGCAATGGTGAGTTTTATGTCAAATGTAGGTATACTGTTGCATAAATTATATATTATCACTAAAAGCAAAATGTCTCTGAGGCAATCACTTTTATTGGCTTTTTGCTTGTATGAGTTGTGCCTAGCCCTTTTTACTTGATCAATATGATTGCAGTATAGTTTTTGTATTCTTGTAAGAGTGTTTCTTAGATATATTCAATCTGTTATCAGTTGCTGAATCACTTCCTGATGACATACCGCAGTCTTCAGCGGATCAGAATTCTAGTTTTGAAATACAGTATGTGACAAAGGTGACGCGCGTGCTCTTTCTATTAACATTTTTTTTGTTCTCTAAGTGGCTGCATTGTGCAGACGTGCTTTCTATTCGTATTTTTTTCTCTCTACATAGCTGCATTGTGCAAAACTAAACGCTTCTTCTTTCTGCAGGGTGTAATTGAAGCTAACGGTTAGTTATTTCTCTTCTAAGTTTATCTTTCAACATTTACAGTCAATTTTTTTTGTATCATAGAATTGCTTCATGCATAAGTGACCTACTTTTTGAAGTCAATAACAGTTAATTTCAAGTTTGATTAGCATAAGGATAATTGTTATATTTTTTTCTCCGATATTTTTTTCACTATTTTATCTGACAATTCTGTCAGCAGCAGGCATTCCTCTTCCATTTAGAGGACAGTGTGTCAGAGATTGTATAGTTAGGTTTCAAGCTTTGGTTCCTCGCATAGAAAATTGTGGATTGAAGCTCATGTCTCCTTACTTTGTTAGATCCTTTGCATCAAGAACTTCAAAGCAATCGAAAGAAACATCTGAGGTTTGGATCTTAGCGTACATTTTTTGGCCTTTTGGTTCTTATCTCTGTTGGCTTTTAATAATTGGCAAAAATACTTTTCAAATTGCCTGTTTAGTTTGTAATTCTAATATGTAAGTGAGTTCATGTTTTATCCACTTAAATGGTGAGGCAACCTACGCCTAAATGCTGGAAGGATACAAAATAGGAATCTCTCCGAAAGCGTTGGGGATTTATCATCTTCTTTCTTTCCTAATTGAGCATGGAATTACTTAATTATTCATCGTACTTTGGTTTTGCGTAGCATAAAGATGAAAGAAAACATAAGCACTACTGAAGTTCATTTCATACCAAGTAAATTACGTTTATGCATGTGAGAGCTTAAGGGTAATTGTGTACAACAAGGGCAAGGACGTTTAAGGGTTTTCTGAGTTGTACTCATTAAATGCTATACGGGTTGACATATAATTGCCTGCATTTCTAGTTCTGTGAGCTTTATAGTTACTTGAATTTTCACATCAGTCGCATTGAGTTGTCTTTATCCTTTGGCAGACTAGAAAAGAATTATCTAACGTTGAAGATCCGTTTGGGGTTTTCTGAGTTGTACTCATTAAATGCTATACGGGTTGACATATAATTGCCTGCATTTCTAGTTCTGTGAGCTTTATAGTTACTTGAATTTTCACATCAGTCGCAGTTGTCTTTATCCTTTGGCAGACTAGAAAAGAATTATCTAACGTTGAAGATCCGTTTGATGCTCCTACATACAATACCAGAAAAGCCTGTGACATTTACAGAAGGGCTAGCTACATCTCATAATCCTTGTTGCGCTCGGTATTGCTGCTGCTGCTGGATATGCTGTCTTTAAGGAGTTGATATTTCAACCAAAATAGTAAGCTTCAAATGCCTAGTTGGCAATTGGGTTACTATTAAGCATGGAATTACTAAGCTTCTCCCTTGTGTTACTTGCACCCTAATTCCAAACCGTTGTTTTATAGGTATAAAGTATTCACCAGGCTCTGGAAAGGATTCAGAACGAATGCCAGGTTGTAAACTAGCTTTCTTGTCTTTGAACCAAGTCCAACACTTCGAAAACAGTGCATTGGAGTTTATCTCTGTTAATCAGTTCCTTATGGAAACTTGAAATGACAACAGTACATGTATTATCAGTTATACTGTGGATCTTCAGGCGAAGCATCTCAATATACATCTGCAGCATGAGCATCGAAATAACATCTTAGAACCCTGATTTGCCTTGAATAATAACCTGATAAATTATAACAATGAGCACTATCATCTATTTGCACTTATCAGGTCAGATCTCGGATGAATCCTGCGTATACTGGCTTGATAAATTATGAGTATGTTTCTGTTTTCTTGCATGTATATATGTGATTCGACAGACAGCCAAGCTATATGTGATTCTAAGCATTTTGAAGTATCAGTTAGGGGTTGTCATTCTAATTCTATGCCACATGGTATTACTTATGCTTCTGTCAGGTAGGGTGAGGATTGGCCAACCTATTACCGGGTATGGTCAAGAAACTAGGAATTGCGCTGCTCGCCAACGTATTCCAAACAGGATATATATGGATGAAAATGGCATCGAGCAAGTAGAGGTGACTCTCTAGTCTTTACAAGATTGTTAGGAAAAAAATCTTTTTTTTTAGATGTTTGTAACTTTGTTATCCATTTCAAACAGGTTAATTTCTATATTTGTGGGCCCCATGTAGCCGGAAAAGTTTTCACCGAAATGTTCAAGGACAAAACGGACAATAAATGGAAGTATACCTACTTGATCGTTCAGATCAATTCACCTTCCCGGGCAGAATTAATGCGGGAGTCTTATTTACCAGCAGCGGAGACAAGGCCCTTCGCAGCCATTAACATTGGGATAAACTTGTTTTTGCAGAGAATTGAAATGTTTCTGGATGATGAGCTTTGTTTTCAGTGTCCCCAATTTGATCAGTCACCAGTTGAACTCTAGCTCCCCTCTAGGGGTAAAATGTTTGAGATTATAGATTGATCAATAATTGTTCATTCAACTTTTACCCCTTGGTGAACGCATGGATTGAAATCTTAATCCTACCAGAATATGCTGGGTCAAGATTACACTGGTTGCAGTCAATAATAGTCCAGCATTGTAATTGTTTTTTTTTCCAGCCCCTCTCCACGTTCAAGGTGCCTTGAATGTTATTGGACGATCATGCTCTTATCGGATTCACGACTTGAAATTTGTTGTTGTGAACTTTAAATTCGATGAACGATCAATGTTAAAGAAGGTAAAGATTTTTTTTTTTACAAATGACAGATTTGAAACACAACAATTGCAACTTCTGGATGCTCAAGCTCCCATTGTGTGTCCTTAAAAGGGTAAATGATCTTAATCCAAGCTAGAATTCAATCATCCAACATCCTTGTGGATGCCGGAAAGTGAGTAGAAGCACCAGGAACAGAGAAGTGACCTCGACACAGTAGCCACTGAAGGGAATCAAACAGTGATCACCAGCATGAATCCAGCACCCCCATGAATTGAAACGGAATGGTTCACACAAGGAACAATTCGTTTTCGTAAATGATTTTGACATGACTTTAGAAGTAAATGGAAATAAACCAAAGTTATTGGTGATGTTTGATAACTAGTACATGATAAAAGCAACAAAGCATGGAAACAAAACTATTATGTGAAATGTAACATTTACTGTGATAGTTTGACTTGGAAACCTTTCCCACCTCCAATTCTTTGATTTACAGAGAAATTACAACAGTAAGTTTTCCCCATAGGCCATAACATACATGTTGGGTAGCAAACAACATTTGTGGAGGGCACTAGGTGCCATTTCATCTGGTTCTGTAGTGGGCAATATAGTATAACTGCACCAGAGATAAGATCTTATACCAGAATCCAGCCTGCAAGAGCTCACTACAAAATCCGGATGATCGGTCCTTTGCTGGGAACCAGTCGGGAAGCTACTGAACAGCATCGAGCAGTTTCAAGTTTGAATCACATCTCGTTGCAGATCACTATCCATTTCAGAATCTCTGATGGTCAGGCAACACATTATAATCTGCTGGAAACTGAAAATTTGACACAATTGAGTAGGGATAAAGACAATATATTGCCTACCAAAACAAGAAGGAAACAGAACAAAGCAAGATACCTGCCATGTTGTCGTCAAAACATGTCATTTCGTGGAACATTTTCAAGATGGCAACAACAATGGTGTGAATGACATGGCCTTTCAGTTAGGCTGAAGCTTTAAACAACAACAACCCAGCATTTTGTATGGAGCACTGAATTAGAAGTCAAAACAAAGTAAAAAACACATGAATATTCTGGCACTTAATGGACTTCCTTGCACATGAGCAGATTATAACCATAAACACCTTTGTATTCAATGTTTCCAACAAGATACATATACGACACCTGCCACGTTGTCGTCAAAACGTTTGTGCTCATGGAACATTTCAAGATGTCAACAACAATGGGGTGAATGACATGATCTTTCAGTTAGGCTGAAGCTTTAAACAGCAAACCCAGCATTTTGTATGGGGCACGAATTAGAAATCAAAACAAAGTAAAAAAACATGAATATTCTAGCACTAAATGAACTTCCTTGCATATTAGTTGAGAATATAACCATAAACACTTCTGTATTCAATGTTTCCAACCAGATGCATATATGATTCATGGCTAACCAGAGACTTCAAGTAGAAATGTCAAAATAACAGATGGAATCATCATTTATCTTGGAAAAAACATCCTAACAAATTTAAGGCCATGCTATACTCTAGTATGTGTGTGTGTGCACGTACGTGAAGGTTGGGAAGCAACCAATAGCCGAAACAGCTGGCAATCAGACAACAAATCAGATAAAATTGAAAATAACAAAATTTATATCCCTAATCATTATGCTGCTATAGTAGGACTAGGCATTTATAGAGTTTCCATATGAAGTTTGTCAAGAGGTTACCAAAAGCAGTTTTTTTCCCTTTAGAGGGAAAACATACTAACTCTCAGACACACATATAAAGCATGGTCAATCATAATAGCGTAACCAAACTCTTTAGTTTCCAATACTGATATATCCATGAAATTACAAGCCTAATCAGTCATTCACATCTTGCCATTAAACGCAAACAAATTTTTCCACACGTTTTGCATAGGCAGTTACGGAATGCATATTTTCACAAGAGCATCAAGTTGATTGTTTGACTTGAGGGCTTCCGTACAGCAAACAAACATCTGAGCATAAGTTGCTACTGGATCCATTCACTTGAACACTTCCAACTGGGGAGTTGAACAAGTAAACTAATTGAGAATGTCATTTTTCTTAGATCAGGTAAATAAAGAAAAACTGATCCCTTTTTACTTTTCACGAAAGCAATTGCAAAGCAAGATTTAAGTCACACAATGCACGGCTTCTACGACTCAAATCTTTCCTATCAATTGTGTCTCGGAATTATGTGAGGCATCTACCTCACAATCTCTTCAAAAAGAAGAGGCACACAAAACAACTTTATAATTCATTAACAATTGAACTTGATCTCAAACCAGTCAAGGGCCAGTGAATTAACCTCTTTTCGTCTCATAAGTTTGCTTTCTGATAGCATGTAATAAAAGATATAATGCCTGCAAGCCAATTAGAAGGGCATTATACCAAATGTCTCAACCTATACACAGGAAACACATGCCTTGAATGATTACTTTTACCATTCACAGGCACATATCTTGCTTGAATGGAAACCAACGGGGTTTGTCACTCGTGCTATCTAGAGATATGACAGAAAGAATAACAAGACTAATTACTTTTACTAAATAATGACAGTTTCCTAATAAATTGAAGCCAGCAGACTAGTCGTTTTTGCTTCAACAAATATGCATTTAAGAAGCAAGAAGGAAAGATATCCAATGTTGCAAATGAATCATAAAGCTGCATTCCTACAATATATGTTTCCTTTATATTCCCTCAAGCATTCTGTATTCTAAGATATAGTAGCTCAAGAATGCTCACATGCTAACTATTTAACCCATCAATTACTGCCATGTGCTCAGAACTACTCAAAACTGTTGATTGCAACACCTGCTCAGTAATCAATCAGTAGTTTCTAAAACGTGCTCAGAACCTCTCAATCCGTTAATTATAGAATGTACTTAGAGCTAATGATTGGGTTGATTACAACACGTGTTCAGTACTCAATCGTTAGTTTCTAGAACATGCTTAGAACCACTCAATACGTTCATTGTAGCATGTGCTTAGAGCTACAGAATCAGTTGATTTCTAACACATGTTCAGTATCGACTTAATTGTTTGATTTAAAACATGGTCATATCTACTTAAACCGTCAATAACTAACAAAGGTCATAACTACTATCCCAAAATTACTCACATTCTCCAACCAATCAACTATCAGCACACTAAAAACATTTTATCTGACAGATGCATATCGGAAGAACAAATAAGAAAGAAACAAATGCACATCAAAACAAGCATGCTCTCGAACTTTCTTGATTAAAAAACAGTTATCATGCTCCAAATTATTTCCACATCTACTTAGTCGTTTGATTACTAACTCGTGGCCTTATCCCTTCTATACATCAATAACTAACAGAGCTCAAAACTACTATCCAATAACCGCCAATGTGTTTCTCCAATAAATCAACTGTTAGGAAATGGAGAACATTTATCTGACCGAAGCATGTTAGAAAGAACAAATGAGAAAGAAACACCTGCACATCAAAACAAGTATGCATCCTGAACTTTCTTCATCGTAAACAATTATTATGCTCTAACTCGTGTTCATATCTACTCAATCGTTTGATTACTAGAAACATTATCATATCTATCTAATCCATCATTAACTAACAAAGCTTAGAACTACTATCCAATAATTACTAATGCAATTTTTCAATCAATCAACTGTCAGCATCAACAAACGGTATTAGCTCTAACATGTTTCATATCTACTTAATTGCTTGATTACTAATACGTGGTCGTATCTACTTAATCGTTTGATTATTAACACGTGGTCGTATCTACTTAATCGTTCGATACTAACATGTGTCATTATAATTAATCCATCAATAACTGACAAGCTCACAACAACTATCCAACTACTACTAACATGTTTCTCCAAGCAGTCAATGTTGGTAAACTAAGAATATTTTATCTGACTGATGCATGTTGGAAAGAACAAAATGAGAAAGAAACACAAGCACAACAAAACTAGTATCCATCCCTAACTTTCCGAATTGGTAAACAGTCATTATGCTATAAAACATGTTCATATCTACTTAATCGTTTGATTACAAACACGTGGTCTACTTAATCATCAATAACTAACAAAGTTCATAATTACTATCCAATGATTACTAACATGTTTCTCCATGCAATTGACTGTTGGCAAAAACATTTTATCTAACTTATGCATGTAGGAAAGAACCAAATGAGAAAGAAACATATGCACATCAAAACTAGTATGCATCCTAACTTTCTGGATAGATAAACGGTCATTATGCTCTAAAACATTTTTTTATAGAAATAGGAGGCCTCGTTAAAAACCTCCCTCATAGTGGTTCCTTTCCCTAAAGAAAGAACCAACCAGCGGAAGGAGGAAAATAGTGCCTTAATTTATTAAATATAACAGCATTACTAAGACTTAAAATTACACCAGAAAACAGAAACTACAAAAACGAATAGAACAACCAAAACCTTACATTCACCCAATCACTTCCTTTGCTCTAAAACGTGTTCATATCTACTTAATCGTTTGATTACTAACAAAGCCCATAACTACTATCCATAATTACTAATGCGTTTATCCAATCAATCAACTCACGGCAACTACGAACACTTTATCTAGTCGACGCATATAGGAAAGAAAAATGATAAAGTAACACAGGCACGTCAAAACAAGTATGCAACACGAACTTTCAGGATCGGGAACAGTCATTATGCTCTTATATTTAACCAGTTCCTTGAAGAACTAACAAGTACTGAAAATCTAAGATCTAAACGATCTACCTTAGAAAACGATTTCCTTTTACATAAACTGAAAGGTAACTTAAAACCCTATTTATGAGTCTGACAAGTTGTATTTACAATCTGTAGGCTGTAGATATTCATAACAAATTTCATAATATACTGTTTCCGCCATCCCTCTAACCTCGTCACATATTAAACAAAAAGGCACAAGAACAAGACGCAATTGTTACCCTTTCATATCTTCGAGCTCATTCGACGACTGCAAAAACGATGTTTAGCAGTCGTCTTTATTCCCACCTTCAGCAGCACTACCATCTAACCCTGCGATCACAAAAGGTCAAACCTTTACTCGGAATAACTTGAGCACGTAATTGAAAAGATTAAACTTTTTGAATAAACAAATCATCAAACCTTCAAAAGAGAGTCAGGGACTTTGTACGATTCAGGAGTTACAGTATGTAACCACATACCAGGAAACAAGTTCTGCAAAAGATTAAAAGAAATTAGAAGAAACATTCAAATCTCAGAAATAGAAGATTGAGTGAATCAAAAGGCTTACATCGAGCTCTTTCTGAACATTCTTGTGTCGCCTTTTCGGCTTTCTGGTAGGCCTTGAACCAGTCATGGCAAAGAGATCATCCTCAATCTCTTCTCTAGTAAGCGAAAGCGAGAACTTCTGTTTCCTTTCCGGTTTTGGTTCAGTTGCATTCCTAGTCCGGCTTGACTCTGGTTTCGGAGCTGAAGCTCCTATCTTAAGCCCGCTCCTGTTTTGATTCTGTGGCTTAGGTATCGGCTTCCTAGGCCTCAGATTCCATGTCTTGGGAATGAAGTCCTCAATGTCTTCCGCATTCAAGCTCTGATCTTCAGTTGGCGGAGCCTCGGCAACAGGGTTAGATCTTTGATGATCTACCCTCAGTTGACTGAGTAGCCGAAACACCAGAACCGTCGATGACTTCTTGTCTGAAATACCCGAAACACCAGAACTGTTGATGGCTTTCATCTTCTCCGAAGGAACCGAAACGCCAGAACTGTTGATGACTTTCTTCTCAGAAGGAACCGAAACGCCAGAACCAATGATGACTTTCTTCTCCGAAAGAACAGAAACACAAGAACCAACGATGAATTTCTTCTCCGAATGAACCGAAGCAACAGCACCAAAGATGAATTTCTTGTCCGAAGGAATCGAAACACCAGAACTGTTGATGACTTTCTTCTCCACAGAAACACCAGAACCAAAGATGGATTTCTTCTCCGAAGGAGCCGAAACACCAGAACTGTTGTTGACTTTCTTCTCCGAAGGAACCGATACACCAGTACCAATAATGACTTTCATCTCAGAAGGAAGAGAACCACCAGAACCGTGGATGACCTTCTTCACCGAAGTTACTTTCTTCTCCGAAGTAACCCAGACACCAGAAGGTCCAGAACTGTTGGTGAATTTCCTCTCCGGAGTGACCGAAACGCCAGAACCGCTGATGACTTTCTTCTCCGGAGAAACCCAAACACCAGAACTGTTGATGACTTTCTCTTCCGAAGTGACCGAAGCACCAGCACCATTGATGAGTTTCTTCTCCGGGTTAATGGAAAGACCAGAACCCGTGGTGACTTTCTTCTCTGAAGAGATCAAAACACCAGAATTGTTTATGACTCTCTTCTCAGGAGTAACCAAAGCACCAGAACCTACCAAGACTCTCCTCGCCAATTTTCCAGTCTTGTGTTCAAGAGAAGGGCCAGAAGAACCATTCGGAGGAGGCACCCGCACTATATTCCTCCTCCGAATAACATCGGAATCGAAATCAGTTTCGCTGGGGCGAGGAGACCTCTGAGTGTTATCGGCGAGTTTCCGGAGGCGTTGAGTATTGTTGTGGTTCATGGCCCATCTGAGGTCATGTAATTGAAAGTTGTGGAGAGGCTGAGATTTCACAGCAGAGAAGAGGAAGAAGAATCAGAAGAATAAGCCATCCCCACAGGTTGAGATTCTCTTTCGTTTCTGTGTGGATTGTTTTTTCTCTTGTTGAGCGAATGATACTGCATTGTGAATAAAAACAAATAAAAAAAAACTCTAACTTTCTTCTCGACTGGAGAATGAAAATCAAATGGCTTATGAATGAGAAACAATGAGAGAAAAACTTTGGTTTATAAAGAAGAGAGAAATCTGAGTTCATGAGAAAAAGGACAAAAAATAGACAGAATTGGTGTACTCAAGTGAAGGGTTTTTGAGGTTTTTATGAGAAGAAGAAACAGCAGTTATATTATGATACTCTCAAACTACGAACAATGGAAGGACAAAAAAACATTTGTTTCCGGTTTTGTCCTTTCATGTTTTGCTTATTTACTTCAAATTTATGAAGCTGTTTTTGAGTCTGAACGCGCGCTGTTCTGTCGTTTGCCCACAACTTCAAGGGTTGTAGACTTGTAGTAGTATTGACTAGGGGTGTAAATGCAATTATCCGTTTTTTAAATATCCGGATTGTATTTGAAATTACTATGATTTTGGACTTGTGTTGTAATTAATTCATATTTGGGATATTATCATAATTAGTAAGTTCTACCATAGATTGATTAATTGACTGCTCTTTATTTCTTACAGATATTACACTTTTCCCAAACCTTTTTAATTAGCTATAATCATCTTCAAACTTTTTTAACTCATTTTTAATTTGCTGAACAAATTATGTGCAAAATTAATTACATAATAATTATCATCATTTTTAATTTATTTTATAATTGTAATAAAAGATTAGGGGTGTTGGGCTAATAGCTGATTTTAGTAACTGGTTTGATTAGTTAATTAAAGAAATTGATTTGATTAATTATTTATATAATAATGTTTAATAAAATTTAATTAATATGGGTAAATGATAAATGAGGGTATTATACATTTAGTTGTTAAGTACATATATGTTTTTATAATACATTAGTCTTTATTAGAGTAAAATTATTTTGATAAAATCAGGGATGAATAATTACTTTGAGCTTCAACCATCATTTCAACATCATCATTGTTCGAAAGTTCGAACATTGTATAAGTTAATGGCAACAATGATGTTGGAAATATGTACTGCAATGACGACATTCTTCTACTACTTGCAACATGAATCTTCTTCGAAATCTTCGTTATCAGCTTCTCAAGAGTTATGTTTCTCTTGAATGATATTTTAACACGCTCATTTGATACAAAAACAACGTCAGTTTCATCTTCTCGAATTTCACCATCATAATAAACAATATCTGAAAGTCGTGTCATTCTTTAAGTTTAAAAATGCGGCAATATTATATCTGCAAAAAAAACTGAAACAAACCTCATTAAATAAATAATATATGAACGAAAATATAACACAATAAATTTTTTACACGTAAACGTAAATAATTTAAATAATATAATTTTATATTACGCAAAACTATTTTGACGTATGCTTATGCTTTCCAATTTTAGAAACACATAAATTAATTGACAACAATTAGTATAATATTTTTTCCATATAATCATAATAAACAATAAGTATAATAAAAAAAATTATAACAAAATTACCTTATAACGAAAAATCGAACGAACTTTTGAATTAAATATGAGAAGATTGTCGGATTGTTGTATTAATTTTTTTTTTGTTGAGAGGAGATGTGAGGAGTTCCGGGGGAAGGGTATTTATAGCCGAAAAAAGTTATTATAATTATGTCAGATTCACAGGTAAGGCCCTGCCCCGCGCTATACCCTACGTGGGCTAAGGCGCTCCCCAGGGGGCGCGCTATACACACGTGTATCTAATGTCAGCATAAGGCGCGTCTCACGGGGCGCGCCTTACCCCACGTGACGTCAAATCAACGTTAAGCGCGCTGTAGGGGCACATCTTTCTGCAAAAGGTGTTAGATCAGGAAATATAGTATGAACGGTACCTAATCGAAAATATTAAATAAAAAAGATGATTTTTCGGGATAAACGCCTTGTTTTTCTATATTTAACATATTCTATGAATATGGAACCCGCATGATCTTTCCATTATATAAAATAAATTTAAACATATGGTATTCAACGTTAAATTTTAAGGTAAAGTATATAAATAGTCTTTTGATTATATGATATTATTTTATTGAGTCTTTCGATTATTAAAAATTATAAAATGATCATTCGATCATAATGTGTTTCTCTGTTGAGTCTCATAATTATTAAAAGTTACAAAATGATCATTCGACAATTCATGTGTTTTAAAGTCGTCCTTTTTTGTTAAATTATTAAGGCTTAAGGGTCACTGTTGCCCCTGTAGTTGATCAAATTTATCGATTTATTCCTTATCGTATTTTCGCATCAATTTAGCCATCGAAGTTGTTTAATTACATTATTTTATACCATTAACCGTTAAGACTAACAGAACTGTTAGTTTATGTTGACGTGGATGCCACCTATTTCCATCTCAGATAATATTACTGACGAGTCTAATTGATGATTTGGCACTTATAAAAAATATTTTTTTTAATATTAACTAACATGTACCCCAAATCCCTTATTTTCCCCTAGTGCCTTAATCTTGAAAATGAACGAAGAGAGCAAACAAATACCCAAAATGAGAGATGAGGTCGTTGTTGAAGCGATTAAGCCCCTCGAGGAGCTGTTTCACGAGGGTTCCTCATTGGTTGCAATTTAGAAACAACCGACCGTTGTCCTCGCCAGATATGAAAATCAGAGTCGAAGTTGTTGAACATGTGCTTCATCTGCAAAAAGAATGTGGGTTTGACTGGGTTCAAGTGCCGCTGAGGAGTACATTTTACGACGAGCATTGGTACCCAGAAAAACACGAGTGTTCTTTCGATTTCAAGGGCACCAGTCATGATGCGATCGCCAATACCATTCCCGTTATTAAAACCGACAAAGTTTGCCTTCGATTTCAAGGGCATCGATAAGACTATCTGGAACTGAAGATCGAATTGTTGTTTATTTTACAAGTTTATGAGGGATTAGAAGAATTTAGGGGATTATTACACTGTTAGGATGATATTTAGAGAGTTTATAAATTTGAGTTGATGAACCAGATATTTCTATGGATTTAGCTTATAGGATGATATTTAGAAAGAATATCCATGTTTGTCTCAGGTTTTTATAAAGGGAAAATATGTTAATGGTGCTGAAGTGATTAAGAGCATGTTTGAAGTTAGGGAATTGGCTAAGATTCTTAATGATTTCCCCAGGATACAATCTGGGTTTTGTTTGCGATTGTTGTGGTGATGTCAAGTTTGTGCCTTGTGGGGATTGTAGTGGGAGTCGGAAAGTGTTCGATGAAGACGAAGGGTTGTTTAAAGTATTTTTTATTTATTTGTTTAATAATTATCACATCATCAACTAAACACATCAACAATATTATCTGAGGGGGAAATAATTGACATCTACATCAGTAAAAACTAACGGTTCTATTAGTTTTAACGATTATCGGTATAAAATGATGCAGTTAAACAATTTCGAGAGTTAAATTGATGCGAAAATACGATAAGTGCGAAATTGATAAATTTATTCTACTACAAAGGCAATAGTGACCTTTAAGCTAACTATTAATGGTCGTCTAAGCTTAATATTAACATGTTGACTGAGATATGATAAAATATGATCCCAGTCGACCATCAATTTTATCATATCTCAATTAACATGTTAACGTCTAGGGATGAACATAAGACCTGAACCCAACAGGTTCTGACCTGACCCTTAATCTAATTACTAATGGTAAGGTTTTTTATTTAAAAAATCAAGTTCGGGTCGGGTCAGGTCGGATTTTTTAAAGGTGATGGTTAGGTCGAGTTCAGTTTTAGGGTAAAAAATACTCGATCCAACCCAAAAAAAAATATAATTTTACCTAATATACTTAAGGATAATTATAACAATACCCATTTATATATTATTTTTTTAGTTAAATCCCTATTTTTTATTGAATAAAAATAATATTTTTATTATTATTTCGGTTCGGGGTCAGATTTGGATTTTATCTTAAAAAGTCAGGTCGGTTTCGGGTGGGGTGGAAGGTATATATTTTTCGTGTAGGGTCGGATCGGGTTGATCTAAACCCGACCGGTGCCCATCCCTATTAACGTCCAGCTTAAACAATTGTTAAATTTTTATCGAAAAAAGATGAGTTTTGAAAATATAAATAGTTGGGTGACTATTTTGTAACTTTTAATAATTAAGGGACTCAACATAACAATGCTTAATGGTTAAGGGATCATCTTATAACTTTGAATAATTGAAAGACTCAATAAAATAGCACCCCATAGTCAAAACACCATTTATGTACTTCACCCTAAATTTTAATTGAATTAGTTGCATAGCATGTTTTCAGATTGTGACTTTGATCATAAAATAGTTCTTGATTTTTTTATTATTTTAATTTTATTTTACATTACAATCTTTATTTTAAATTGACCTCTAAAATTTTAAATATTTCAATTTCATCCAAAATTTATATGTATATTTTAAGCACGTCTCTTGTAAATAAAATTGTTAGGTTAAGTTATATTATTATATGTTTGAAAAAAATTTAGGTTAAATTATGATTGAAACTAATGACATATTTAGATGAATTTGAGAATGAAAGTAAAGGATTTAAGAGTTTGAGGTTAGTTTAGAATAAATGTCATAATTTAAATATTAAATTAAAATATTTAAAAGTTTAAAAACCAAATTATAATTCTCTGGTGAAATGATTAGATAGGGGAGTAGTTAAATTGTCATCGGGCTATAATTAGTTAGGTCTTTGGCAGTTAATTGGATCGTTTAATAATCTAGTAGATGATTATAAGTCTGTTGGGCGGTTTTATTAATTTGTTAGAATTTGGGTTGTAGATACTAATGGGCTTAAAGGACTTAAGTTTGTATGAAATCTAAATAAAAGTTTAACTAACCATTTTCCTTTAGTTATCATCGTCATGTTTCTCGTATGGTATTAGATTTTTTATAGTTTTATCATTAGAAATAATAACTTCAGTCTAATTTGACAAATTTTGATTTGCTAAGATTAAGTTCTATTCAAACCGATCGTTACCCTACCTGACGACCATTTTATAGATGAAAAACTATCACAATTGGAATTGACATAAGTTGAATCAGGTTTTTAAAATTTAGGGTTTTTAATATTTTGAAAAAAATTAGGCATTTTTTAATAAAAAATATATTTTTAAAATTTATTTAAAATTATCAGAACGTAACACATATTACTTAACATAATTTTTAACGACAATTATCATCCGAACACTTAGATGAATCAAAAAAATTTAAAACACATACTTTAAAAAATTATATAATTTGAACACTTAATTAAAAATACCTTGAAAAAAAGTAATATCTAATTAGCCAATTTACTTTGTGATCCGAGTTTGAAGTTCCAAATGTCCTTTCAGCGGGGTATATAGGTAAATCAACATGCTGAAGCAAGTTAAAGCCCTTGACTTCAGACTTCAGAGCTCCTACGGATACGCTTCGCCCTCTTCTTCTCTGCTTTTTGCCGAGCCACAGGCGATGGCTCAGCCTGATGAAATTCCTATAAATACCCCACTGGCCCCCACCTCTCAAATCGAAGCTCAACCTCCGTACCCGGTCCAATCCCAGCATCCGCCCCGAAAGGATATTTTGTCCACCGCCAAACGCCGCCGCGAGGAAGAAGACCCTACGGCGGCATATGATACGGGAGAATCGGCCCCAAAACGACAGGCAAAAGCTCAGGACGTTGTTTTCCGTATTGTCGTTCCTTCGAAGCAGATCGGTAAAGTAATCGGCAAAGGAGGTCATAGAATCCAAAAGATTCGTGAAGACACCAAAGCTAACATCAAAATCGCGGATGCAGTCGTCGTAAGTTTAGAAATATCACGATTTTTTTATATGTCGTCTTCCGTTTGATTGTTCTTTTTATGAAGTAATTGGTTAATGTTTCGCAGCGACATGAAGAGCGTGTGATTATTATAAGCTCTAAAGATAATGAGAACATGGCTTCTGATGCGGAAAATGCACTTCAGCAGATAGCTACCTTAATCCTAATGGTAACTCCTTTTTACTGCGAATGTAACTGAAACAAAAAGGATGAATTTCAAGGCATAAGAGCACGGGAAAATATGCCTTTGTTATTTTCATGGGCTTTATTGTTGTTTTTTAACCGTGGGCGTTTTTTGTATCCTATTCTATTTATTAATAGGAAGACGATGGTAGTACAGAAGCAGCAAAGGTCGGTGCTGTCGGTGCAGGACATGTTGCAGCAAATACTATAAGACTTTTGATTGCTGGGTCGCAAGCAGGCAGCTTAATTGGGATGTCTGGCCAAAACATTGAGAAACTGAGGTCTTCCTCTGGAGCCTCTATCACAATTCTTGCTCCGAACCAGTTGCCCTTGTGTGCATCGGCTCATGAATCTGATCGAGTTGTTCAGGTTAGATTTTAACATGGTTAAAGCTTGATGAGATAGGCTTGCAAACATTGTTCCCCATTTTTGAATCTTAACTGTGTCCTGTGTACTACTGTTTTCTTGCTCTGATATAACTGGATGATGATCAAATTCTTACTGAACTCAGATATCAGGTGATTTTCCAGCCGTACTGAAGGCTCTGGCTGAGATTGCTTATCAACTCAGGTATAATAAGTGGAGTTTTTCTTGAGTTTATTTCCTAAATACGACTAGCTATTTTCTAAAGATGAAATATATTTAACTTTTATGTTGAATCCATGTTCAGGGAAAACCCACCACGGCAAGTGATTTCTATTAGTCCGGCATATAATTTTAACTTGCTTCGCCCTGCTCCGACCCAGCCATTTGTGGACCCTACTTCAGGTTAATCAATAACTTTCATAAGCTATTTTTAGCTGCCAACTGCTACATTCTGTGGCTATCAAGTTTTAATATTTTCTTATAACCACATCATCTTTAGGACAACCACTCTTGCAGCTGATTTTGTAACTTTCGAGATGGTGGTTTCGGAGACATATATTGGTGGATTGATCGGTAGATGTGGCTCAAATATTTCAAGGATCAGAATCGAGTCTGGAGCAACTATAAAGGTAGGTGGATTTTTGTTTCTTACTTGCCCTATGGATTCAATCTTTAGCTATTCTTTGACTTAACTTTCAGGTGTTTTAGGTTAATTATCAATGTTTACAAATTAGGTGTGACCTTTTCAACTTCTAAATGTATTAGTTTTACTGTTGCAGGTTTATGGTGGGAAAGGAGAACAAAATGTGAGGCACATTCAGTTCAGTGGTAGTTCTCAACAGGTAATAATTTTCATTAAATGTTCTAAGATTCTGTAATTTTTAGCCCAAAGATTTATTGGCGTAAACCATTGTTACACTTTTGATGTTTTTTCCTTTCAAAACACTGTTTCATGATGTCATATAGGATATTGACTGGCAAGACTAGAGTTATACAAGAAACAAAAGTAGAAATCTAGTGTAATAGAGGAAACAAATAAAACTCTAATTGCCTGCCATCCATATATTTATCACCTTCCTTTTTTAATATTACTTTACACTAAAGTCAGCCTCATCAGTACTCCCCTTCTTGGAGTTGAGATTTTCCTCAAGCTTAAGTTCAGGATAAGCCTCTTGTTGAGATTGTCCTCAAGGTCAAATTCAGGATAATCTTCTTGTAAAATTACAAATGTGTCTCAGGTGGTGCTTTCTTTAAAATAATCTACCCATTGCACTGACACTTGTTTACCTTGATTGAGCATGCTACGAATGATAGCTTGTGGGGTGGGTAAGGCCTTGCTGTCTCACACTAAGAAAAGTCTCTGACAACAGTTGGTTAGGGTCCTTGTATTCTTTGAACAAATAAACATGGAACACATCATGTATCTTGCTGCCCACTGGTACCTCAAGTTGATAGGCACTGTCCCTATGTTGTTCAAGATCTTAAAAGGACCAAAGTACTTCAAGTAGTTTGTGATGCTTTTGTTTAGTTATTGGCAACTGTTGATATTGCTGAAGTTGCAACTAAACGCAACCTCCAACTCTAAAATTCAACTTTCTATTCCCCACATCTTAAGTGTTCATTCGTTGTTGAGCTTGCAAGAGTCTGTCCCTAACATTTTGGAAAAGTGCATCCCTATGTTGTAGAGTTTTTATCCACAACTTCAATCCTCGTAGAACCAACCAAATAGGAAAGAAAATGAGATGGGTCCTTGCCATATACTGATTGGAAAGGGTTGGCACCAAGGATAGTGTGATTAGAGGTGTTGTATCAATTGAGGCCCATGGAAAACAATCGACCTACTTTTGTTTCTTAGTAGAGATGCATCACAAATACATCTCTATTGTTTGATTAACCACCTCTGTTTGACAAACAAATTGGGGATAGTATGCTGAAGAAAAGGGTCTATGGTTCAGTTGAAGGCATTTTTCTTTAGAAGAGATGTTAAGGGTGCAACCACTTGCCCAGTGTCCTTGATGGATTTTTTTTGTAGTATCTTGCCAAACCAAGAAAGTCTTGTAGAGCCTTGGTAGATCAAAGAGCTAGTTAATCAGTCACAACTTTGATTTTTAATATGATTAGCCTTTACTCTATCACCATGGATGACATGACCAAGATAGGCTATTAGGGACTCACCAAAGAACCACATAGACTTCTTTAAGAACATGTTATCTCGCAAGAGTTCAAAAACTAGTCTTACGTTATGCATATATTCATTGCTATAAATTAATATGCCATCAAAGAAGACTAAAACTAACTTATGCAAATATGGGTGGAAAATGTCATTCATCAAACTCTAAACTATAGAAGGGATATTGGTAAGCCCGAATGGCATGATAAGAAACTCAAAGTGCCTCTGGTGGGTTCGGAAAGTTGTCTTTTCCACATCTTTGATGCCATTCTAATTTGAAAATAACCCGACCGTTAATTTAACTTTGTAAATTGTTTTGCCCTATGAAGTTCATCCACTACAAGAATTAGATATTTATCCTTCACAGTGCAAGCTCGCAGTAATCAAGACAAAACAGCCATCACCCATCATGCTTCTTTACCAATAGTACTGTAGAAGAGAATGGGGATCTACTGGGCTGAATGAGTCCTTGTAGCATTTGATCACATTGTTTCTAAATCTCATCCTTTTGAAAATGTGGGTATCGATATGGTCTGACTACAATTTGTCCTGATCCTAGTTTAAGAGGAATGCAATGGTCAAATCCACTGTTAGGAGGCAACCCAAACAGCTCTTGGGACGAATGTGCAAATTCAACCAATAGTAATTGAATTCTGACATTGAATTTGACCTAGTCGTGGAACTACTTCTGGAAGCTGCTCTTGCTATAGTATCTCCTTTTTTGTTTACAACAAATTTCATTGTCAAGGAGCTGAAGTCCCACAAAATCTGAACAAGGGTAAAAAACATTTTAACCCCCAAAATCACATCAAACCCCTCTCATGGTATGGTATAAAAATCAGCTTGAAAGCTGTCATTTGCATCCGTGAACTATACTGATTTACAAATACCTATGCTAGGCACTCGTTCTCCATTCGCCACACAAACTTGCAGCCCAGCTTTTCCCATGCTTCCAATCCCAACTTTGGCATCGAAAATTCACTTAAGAAGTGTGTAATGCCTGAATCGATGAGTACTGGTACTGTTACTCCCAAAACCTTTGCTATCAATTGCATAGTAGGTGAGTTAGGAGTACCGCTGATGGCATGTAAAGAAATCTCAGGGTCATCCACCTCATCATTATCTTGGTCGCCTTCATAATCTGGTACTTAAATCCAGAATAACCTTTTACATTTGTGACCCATGGAAAAGAACTCATCACAATTATAACACGACCCCTTAGCCCTTCTTTCCACCATTTTGTCTGTGTCAATCTCTTGATAAAGGGTGCTGAAGAACCTACTTTGCTGCTGTTCTCTATTGGTTTCATTGGTTGTTCTCTCCCTTCGCATCCAAGCTCTTAGTCATTGGATTGATAGGATTGCTACCAATGTTTTGGGAAGTTGGTCCAGAACTGGTTGGTTCGAGATGACATTTTTGAAGAGACTTTTTGTTTATGTTTCAATGCTTGAGCCATGTTCATTGCGACTCCAAGGTTTCCTGGCTGCTGCATCTCAATATCGATTCCAAGTTCATCTACATCAGTTTAAGATCAGAAGTCCTAGCCAATAATGATTGATCGATTCCAAGCTCATCAACAGTGGTTTAAGATCAGAAGTCCTAGCCAATAATGATTGAAATTGGCTTTGATATTCTTCTACAGTCCTGGTCTGTTTCAGGTTGGCAAGTTCCCCCCATGGGTGATTACTTATAGGTGGCCCAAATAACATTCCTTAAATGCCCCAGTCAAGGCTTGCCTCTTATTTTATCAAACCATAGTTGCTCCTCTCCTAAGAGATGAAATGCTGCTAATCCTACCTCATAAATGGGAAATTCCTTCTTAACAGTATCGTGACACCATGGTCCTACCTTGTTGCGAGTCTAAATTCCCCCTTTTGCCTCCACTGCTGTCTTGTCCCCAGACTAAAGTTATAAAAGGAAACAGCAATACAAATCTAATGTAATAGAGGAATCAAATGAAACTCTAATTTATTGCCATCTCTGATATTGCTTTCCTGTAAAAGCATCCACTTCAGATTCTTTGTCAGGTGTCTTACCTTGTTTCAATTATGGATTCTTCTCAGGTTGCCTTAGCAAAGCAGAGGGTTGATGAGTGCATATATTCTCAGGTGTTGCAACAAGCTGGTACTCAACCACCAGGGTAATTTTCCCACCATATTTAGTTTTCCATCTTGCCATTTGTTGGAAATATTTATTAATGCAGTTGCATTTTCTGGCGTGAGAATCTTTGAAACCCTGTTTCTGTATATCCTTGGTTGTGTATAAATTTAGTTTACTATATCCATGCACACTAATAAAAATTGGGTGTTTATGATGATCACATTAGTGCTTAAGATGGGTGTTAGGCTTTTAGCATGTAAGTTATATATTATTGTTTGATAATCCATTCAGCTCCGAGTATTTCATCTGAACACAATTTTGAGTGGAGCCTATATCTAATACATGTATCCCGTTGGCCGTTAGAGGTATAATCCATCATGCTTATTAAACTGATGTGTTATCTTATTCATCATCATGCTTTACTAGATGTATCCATTGATGACAAAATCTTATCATGTAGAAGTTTGAAGATGGGGGCGATTTGTGCCCCTTGTTCTGGTTCTTCGCTAAGCTTAACATAGATGTATTTCTCTCAGTTTGCAGATGTAACGAAAGCGTCAACGAAATATCCTTCTGATCATCAACAGTCGAAGGCCTGTTTTGGCTCAATGTGGTGTTGCACCTTCTGGCCTAGTAGCTAAGGCTTTATGATATGTTCCAAAATGGATAGACAAGTGAATCGCCAGGTTTTTAGTTTGCTGTTTAAGCGTATAGGGCAGGCTTGTATTCTACTAATGATTGAAACTAGAGCAGTGCTTGAAGGTCGAAAAGATGATAACTAAATTGACATTAACATGGTTAGAAAAGTGGAATGGTTCATCATTTGCCTGATATGTGCGGAATTGTAAACTTCATAAATGGTTAGTGTAAGTTTTTGGTACGCGTGTACTTAGTTTTCGTGCTTTACGAAGAGAGTGCATCTGTTAAGTTCACATACGTGAACTGTGAATAAATTGAAGGGCTTAATTGAGGTACTAAAAGCATAGGAACAGGGACAGGGACGGCCAAGAATAAATAGTAAAAAAAATGGTGGGTTAAGTCTAAATAAATTGAAATTGAGAGTCTAGATTCGTAAATACCCTTCATATATCAATAAAAGAAATTTGGGAGCCACCGTCCCCTAGGGTCTGACGTGAATTAATTAGTTAAGTAATTATTTCATAAATTAGTAAAGTTAGTCTATTTAGTGTTTCGTCCAAAATGAAAAGGCACTTTTTCAAACCTTTTATAAAAAATAATTAAGTTCTTAAAAGTTTTGCGCCAAATGTTCTATAACTTGAGATTTTAGTAATCTATCCTTTTGATTAATATTTATTATTAAATTTAATTATTATTTTTATCAGTGACTCGGTGTAATTAAATACATTTTTATAGGTTCATTCGGTTTTAATGAAATTTTAGAATTGATTAGAATTTTAATAAAACATCTAATAGAGAATTTTAATGTGTATTATTTCAAAAAAAATATTAGTACCTAACACATTGTAAGTATGTTACGATTAAAATCCGTTGTTGATTTTATTTTTTAAAATTTGAGAGTTTAATTGGTTTAATTTATAAATTTGAGGATTTAATTGTGTGTAGAAGGAATTAATAGGCTTAAATAAATTGTTTTCTTTCAAAAAGTTTGAGGATTAATAGAGCAAAGAAACAAGACAATGTCCTAGATCAAACATGTAATAAGCCTTTTGGGTAGAAAAATAAGTATCAGGAAATGGCAGGGGTGATTTGAGAATTTGAGATTTTACTCGCAACATAAGGATAACATGAATGCATTACGAGGCAAACGGCTACTGTAAGCCTGGAAAACGAGCCATGCCCATCATTCTCTCAACTCCCCTTCTGTCCGAACCATCGTTAATCTGTAAGTACCCGACTTTCTCTTACGTTTTCATCATCTTTATCGGAAAACTTGTCTGCAAAAGGCGAAATTGTTAATGTTATTCTTCCAACAGCTTTTATGCTTTCCGTTTTCTGGGTGTTTCTAATTCGACCTTTTAAACACCTCCTCCGTTATTTCTTTACCCATGAGGTGTTTCCAATTTGGCCTTTTCGTGTGTTGCAACCCTTAACCACAACTGCACAAAACTCTTGGAAGTATCCATGCCCGCATGCACGGACGCGTGATTTTATATTAGGGTGCGAATTTAGTAACTTATATTATAAATTTAGAGTGTGTAAAAAGTAAAATTATAAAATTTCAGCCGTACGGAATATGATTCTCAATAGAAAGTATGAAGAAAATACCAATTTGAAATTATTAGGACTGCGATCGCAACCCCAGCGCCTTCATTCTAGTCTAAGTAACATATGAATATGTATATCCGACATATGAATATGGAGATATGAGTTAACCTTGTATGCGTCGGATGTATACTTGTATCCGACTCTCACACTCTAGTCTAAGTAACATATGAATATGGTGTTGCCTTTCAGTTCATTCTATTTTGAACTGTTATCTACTATGGGTTTTGGCAATTCCTGCATTAAGGTGCTTGTATGTTTCAGGAACTTCTTTTATCAATCAAGCAATGAACTCAGACGTGTCATATTCCTATACCTTTTCTATATCAGTATATCTTGTTCATACTTTTTGACATGTTACATTTCAGCACATTTCGGGATAGGAAAGTTTTCCACTCAAAGGAAGAAAAATGCAATTTTCTGCTCGAGTCATGGTTTAAACGATAATGGGTGAGGCAGCTGTTATAATCTCTTCCTTTCCTATGTTTTTAAAGGTTGCTTACGTCCTTACCTTGGTGCATTTTGTTTTGGGCTAGTGTTCATCGGAAGGAAAACTCGAACCGTAGGTTTCTTCTTTTTGTCTTAGTCTCATCAGGCTTGTCTCCGACCTTGGCTTCTTCCGGAAAGACCAAGAGTAATAACCCGTATGACGAAAAACGCTTGCTAGAACAGAATAGACGGAGACAAAAAGAAAACAATGCTCCCGAAGATTTTCCGAATTTCGTTAGAGAAGGTTTGTGTTGCAATTATAGGAAGCTCAAACCGTCTTGTAATATCTAGTAGGATGCACTCCATCTACAAATATTCACCTCGTTTCCAAATTCAGGCTTTGAGGTTAAGGTTGTAACTTCGGAGGATTACAAAAAGAGTGATTCGGGGCTTATATACCGGGATTACGAAGTTGGTAAAGGTGATTGCCCAAAGGCTGGTCAACAGGTTTTCTCTTTCGTTGTCTTTTACCAATCCGTTCCTTTCCATTATTTGCATTACTATAAAATTATTACTCGAATGAATCTTTATCAGCATGCACATGATTTGTTTTGGCTGCATTTGTAGTAATCTTGTATCGTTAAGAGAATACTTCTCTCTAAAACATGATTAAGTCCACATTGAATTTCATAAGATATTCTTACTCTTTAAAGTCGGTTTTGCGGACTATTGAAGCTACATCGTATATGATTGATGTATCCATTTATGTTTCCTAACTACGAAGAGGTTTTCAGGTCACCTTTCACTATATTGGTTATAATGAGTCTGGCCGGCGCATTGATAGCACCTATATACAGGGTGATCCTGCCAGAATCCGCGTTGGAACTAATGCAGTGGTTCCAGGTATAAATTTGGCTTAACATCCCCTGCAAAATATAAGCAACGAAATGTATAACGGAATATACACATAGAAACGATTGAAATAGATGATATATGCAGGATTTGAGGAAGGAATTCGGGACATGAGGCCAGGGGGAAAGAGAAGGATAATCATTCCTCCAGAGCTTGGACCGCCGGTTAGTGATTCCTATGGCTTATTTTATTTCCTTTTGGCACGATACCTTGTTTTCAGGTTTACTATGTGTTTCTAGTGTTGCCATAACCTCTGACCAGTACCAAGATTATTCATTCCATATGCTTCTGCAATTAGCTCAGCTTCGATATGAACTTAAATTTTCTTTGTTGATTAGTAGACCGAAAGGAATCACTACTCTAGATATTGAAAAGGAGGGCAATTCCCTGGGCTCTTATCTCGACCAACATTCTATACTATATTTCTTTCTATTTGATTGATTGAGCATTAAACAACAACTGCTTCTCCAGTATGTTATGGAAACAACATAGTGGAGTCAGCTATGTAGGTTACTGTATTATGTTTGGATCATATTCTCAATAAGCTCGATAAAGCGAGGCCCTTTTCAAGGGTCTCGATCCTTTTATGTTAAATTAGTAGGAAGAATGACTGAAAACTAAGTTCTCAACACCTAAAAAACCTTCGAGAAAAGAAAACTGTAAGCATCAATGCTAGTATAATGTTCATTTCCCACGTCTAGATTCCCTGTTTCTGCCATGGGTTAGATCAACTTCGATTAATTCGATTCGTCGGAAATCTTGTTTCCCTCTGCAGGTGGGGCCTTCAACATTTTTCAGCTCGAAACAGTTCGAAGTTTTCGATATAGAATTACTGGGCATACAAAACTGTCAAAGGAGAACCATAGCATTTTATTCTGATGTTGTATGCAGTTGAGTGATTGGGAACATCTAAGTCCTAGAAGGAAGCCAAGTTTATCATGTAATATATCATTCTTCTCCCTTCACAAGAATCATATCCTTTTTTTTAAAAAAATAATAATGTTTAAAAGACATGGATAGTGCTTTTAGATATATTTTTCTTTAATTTTCAATCAAAAAACCTAAATATTCTTATGGATAGTCACGGTTTTGAGGGGCAGAGTTTGTTAATAATTTAGATGATTAATTTTTGGGTAAACTATAATTTTTGGGCAGAGTTTGAAACATATGAATAATCAGATGATTATTTTATAAATTTTAATAATGAGGGGACTCAACAAATTAATACCTTATACTTTGAGATCATTTTGTAGCTTTTAATCGTCATGGACTCAATAAAATAATACCTTGTAATCGATGTTATTTTATAATTTTTAATAGTTGAAAATTTAATAAAATAATATAATATAATCGAGAATTATTTGTGGTTTTTATCCTTTTATTTCATCGAGATAAATTTTCGAGTTCGACAAAACTGGAGGCCTCTTTTGAACAACGAGGTAAAAGATAGAACCGCTGGAAGTGCGACTCAATGTACATATTAGTGGGTCGAGAAAACAGATTCTTCTTCCCTCTGCGTTTATGTTTTGGGTTTGGATTTTCGATGGATCTAGAAATTCGTGTTATTGACTTTGTTATATTTTATTCTTATGTCATTAATGGGTTATAGGTATATTTTTTAAATAGTTTCACGTGGTTATAAATTAATATTATTTAAAGTTATTTTTAATTATAAATAATGTATGCAAACTGCATATGTAATAGTTTGAATTCGAATCTTTCCAATAGATTATGATTATTGTATATATATGATTAATATTTGATGCTTTGATATTAAGATTATTAGAAGAAAAATAGTCAATTAATAATTCTCAGTGAGAATAGTATTTGAAAAAGAATTATTTAGAAAAATAATAATATTTTGGTAAAAATGCATTACGTCGGTTGTGTTTTTAGTGACGTGGCAGGATGTTCATTTAAAAATTTTACTGTATGTACCATTCAGAGTTAAAATGAAGAAATTGTTTTTGGAAGATCAATGTCGCCCTTTATTCCCCACCGCCCCTCCCTTGTAAATACAGACAACAGCCTTCTCCCACTAATTAATCATATTTAATTACCCAACCAACCGAATTTAAACCATTATTTACTTATTTTGCCTTTGCCACTAATCACCCTTCACCCATCTCTCATCACCCGCCACAACACCAAAAAGCTAGAGTTCAAATGCTCCATTACCTATAATTTTACCTCTGTTACTATTCTTCTTCTTGTTTGATCTGTGCTTTGTTTTGCTCGGCATAGATTTTCTGTTTTTATTCCTTCTTCTTTTTTTTCATGTCTTGATCAAATAGTGACGTGCTCGAGAATAATGGGTTGTGCGGCATCGATGCTGGACTATGAAGACACCTGATGAAGGAAGCCGTCCACACTCGACACCACTTAGCCTCCGCTCACGCCGATTACTGTCGCTCTCTTTGTGTCACCGGTTCAGCTCTTACTTCCTTCGCTGCCAGTAAGCCTCTTTCCGTCTCCAACGAAACCCCTGCAGTTCTTCTTGACCCATCTCCTCCACCAACCAATCCCACCCCTCTACGTGTCCCTCCTTCTCCCTCCCCTTCCCTCCACCCTCCTCCCCCCCCCCCTTATCTTCTTCCCCTTCCCCTTCTGTGGCTCCCAATCGTCGCCTGCCACTAAGTTACCCCCGAAACTCCCCCACATTTTGTCGGATTCGAGTCTTTCTTCTTCTCCCCTAAGCTCGAAATCCGGGTTTTCCAACAATTTTTAGCCGACGGCATATCAAGCTAATTCAACGTACTTAGACTCTCCTTCCCAAGTTTCTTCTATTTGGAACTGGGAAAATTTCTACCCTCCTTCCCCACCGTACTCCGAATTCTTTGAACAAAAAGCAAAACGACGAAAGCAACAACTAATCCAACAGCGTCCTCGAAATCTACATTCTAACTACCCTGAAGACACAGAAGATACCAAAACGGAGAAATCAGGATACGATTTCTTCCGTCCTGAAAAACCGAACCACCGTTACAATATCAATACCGGTACTAATGGCAATAATAATTTCGATCAGGAAACTGAAAGAGAAGAAGTGCAATGCAGTGAATGGGGAGACCATGGCCATGATCGTTTCACCACCACAAGTTCATCGGACAAAGAGGGGGGAGATGATGTGGCATCCAGATCCGAGATTGGGACCCGCAACTCGGAGAGTTACATCATCTCCATCGGACTCCTCCACCGGTGCAACCACTGCCACGGCATCCAATGTAAGGGGTTGCTGCTGGGAATAAAATGGATAATAAGCCGGAGGATGCAGGTGCCATGATGGGTATGACGATGGTTGTTAGGCATAAGGATTTGAAAGAGATTGTTGATGCGATCAAAGAGAATTTTGATAAAGCTACTGTATTTACTCGACTCGGTATGCTCATGTTCCTATCATATCAAATAGATGAACACAACAGAATCTCGATAGGTGAAAGCTATTATTTTCTTGCTTTTCAGCAAATATGTGAAAGCTCAAAAGCATGTTTACAACTTGTAGAATCAACAGGCATACTACAATTCTGATTGCTGGATTGTTCGCTTTCTAAGAGGCAATTATTCTCATAGAGAACAAAAAGTTCTGCCCATGACAATGCCATTGCCTCAACTGTATCTGTTTTAAGGTTCACATTCGGAGTTCAGGACCGCTCATTGGAAGTCCTAACAATGTTGTCACCAAGGTGAGAATTCAGCCCCCCAAATGCCCACAGCACTAGGCACTAACTGGTACATTGTCCCAATTGTTAGGCTTTGTCAATGATCAACATAAAATAGGCTTTGAGAGCAAGTTTTATGGGCAACCAAAATAAAGTCGAAAACCTAATTGGTAAAAAAACTTAAAGATTCCTAATTCTGGTTCTCATGCACACAGGCACAATAATTTTCATACTGATTTAAAGCTTAAAAGTTTAAAAGAGGACCAACTGCATTCCCATATCATACCATTTAGTCATTAACCATTTAAATACAAAAATCTACATCTAAGAAGTAGCAGATGATATATACAACTCCAAAATGATAATAACCAGGAATCAGTTCATACATACATGCATATATAGTGTACTATTAAGCAAATTACCTTCTGAAGAACTTCAACCTTTCCCCCACTTTGAACCCCAAACATGATCTTTCGATGAGCGACAGCTTCATCGAGGCCAGTGCTTTGAGTACAGAAAGCGTGAGCCTTACTAAGGCGTTGATCTGAGTATTGGTTGTGGTTAAACGTCGGACCATCTCATCGTCACCAAAGACAGCCGGACCACTTGATGTTGACGGGTTCTCAGCACTCGGAAACCAAATTGGACGCCCAGGATCTTACCATATTCTCAATTCGACCCCTCCAGATTCTGATCACAGTACCCGATGAGGCTGCCACTCATTGAAAGAGCATATTTGGGTTCGACCATCATTTTAGAGTAGAGTAATTTCTTGGGAGCCTCAACGGCGATGATTTCTCTTTGGGGTTTTCACCAACAGTTCGATGGCTGATTTTCGGAAAAGGAATTCGATTATGCAACCGCAGACGTCTGGGTTCAATTCTCCTTCCATCGGAATTAGAGTTCGAAACCCTAATTCTTGGCTGTGGTTTTAAGAGAAACGGGCTGGAAGGAATGCCGGTAGAATACTAAATCCACCAAACCCTACACACTGATCCTTATTTGTTCGTTCTCTGATTTCACATTTTAAGGTCAAACTTAATTTTGGCCCTTCTATTATATTCAAAATAAAATTTTATATTTATATTTTAATTTGATATAATTTAGTCTCAACTTTTATTTAGAAATGCATTTATTGTCATGATAATGTAGGATTAACTATTCACAAACAGGTCATTCGGATCGGGTCATTTCGGGTCAAGTTATTTCGAGTCTAGATTATTTGGTTTAATTTTGTTCAAGTCGTTCGAATCTAGTTCGGGTGTACAGTAAATCGGATCGGGTCAGATGATTATCAGATCAGTTGTTTTACGGTTCGGATAAATAGAGGATCGGATGATTTTTGGGTCGGGTCAATATCGGATCGATTGATTTTTGGTTTAGATAAACCTTTAGATCAAGTCAATTCGGGCTGAATTGATTACGAGTCTAATTAAGTATATATAGAATATATTCTTGTAAAAATATGTCTTCTTGTTGTTAATCTTATCATTTAGGCCTAATTTCAATTCTCAATCATTCAATATTTTAAATTAAACCAAAATTTAGAGATGATAAATCAATAATTTGACACAAATACGGTCCTATAATATGTGTTAGAATTTGTTATCAAAATTTTATATTGATCTTGTATGAAAAGATTATAATGAGAACTATTTGATAAAGAAATAATTTTTTTATTAAAGATTTTATTTTCAATTATAAATTTAAATTTTTTATTAAATTTTAAAAAATAATATATAACTTTATTTATTAAGTTTTAGTAGTAACATAAGTAAACTTTATATTATTTTTATTATAAATCTAATATTATTTTCTTTGTTTTAGTTGTTTTATATTATTTTTATTATAAATCTAATATTTTTATAAAAAGTAATATAAGTAAACTTTATTTATTATTTTTTTAATTTTACAATTAAATTCTTACTTTTATACTCTTCTTACATAATAACATAAGTAAACTTTCTATTATTTTATTATAAATATAATATTTTTAATAAATTATTAGTTTTATTTAAATTAATTTATTATTCAATTCGGATTAATTTCTATTCGGGTCGCTTTCGGGTCGGGTTAATTTCGTTTAGGTTTGATTTCGGATCGGATTAAATTTTGGTTCGGGTTATTTCGACTTCGGTTCGGGTTACTTTCAGTTTTGCTAAATTTTAGGTCGGGTATGGTTCGGATCGGGTATGGATTAGGTATCAGATCAAATTTGATTATCATATTCGGGTTAATATCGAGTATTAGGTCAGGTAAATCGGGTTCAGGTCAAGTTTGCTAGGTTTATTATTAGAGATACCCATGGGTCAGTAAATTTGATCTGAGTATAATATTTTTTAATTCGTCATTAGATTTAATTTTAATTTAACAAAACATTCTTATCTCGATTTTAAAAGTAAAATTTTACATTTACTATTAATCTCGATACCAATATATATAATATTTTATTAAGTAAAATAGAAATCTAAATGAAAAATATATAAAGAGAAATATTATAACAATCATATTTAAGTATGTAAATGTCAATTATACTATTATTTTTGGATTGAATAATATCAAGTATTTTTCATCTTAAACTTAAATTCGGTCTAATCCAATTTTATACTTAAAAATTTTGTCTCGACATTATCTAAATCTATTTTTTATATAGATTAATCTTATAAAATAAGGTTAGATCGAAACCTGTCGAATTCGAGTATAATACACTTATGAATTACATAAACCATACATTCATTTTCACTATTTATATAACAAATAAACTCCTAATCCATTTTTTTTAATCCGACACAAAAGAACCCTTCACATTTTCACTTGCCATTCTTTGCCCCATAACCCATACAAAGCAACAACTTGGGTCTATATCGTACAAGCGTCTTTAGGGTCACTTGGGACGCATTCTTTTCCTCCCTGCGTGGGGTTATTCCCATGGCCTTCAAGCTAAACTTCCTCTTAAGTTTTGGCCTTGTTTCTTTTCCATTTCCATGGCATTTACCCTTGTTTTCATTGCTCATCGCTCTCATGGAACCACTCCTAAACATAAGGTTCTTCATTTTCTGACCCTTAGTCTGCTTTCCACTTTCTCCGCCCTCCATTGTTGAATCTTCATTCCCAACTTTCACAAAAACTACACCTTTGGGCTCCGCTGGTTCATTGTTCTCCATCGTCTTGTTTGAGTTCGAATCCGATTGTTTCGTCGATAATATGAGTCCCATCTCATTGATCTGCTTCTGCTTCGACACAAACATGCCATTGGTTTCTTTTGGTCTTGTTGTTATCTCCCTAAACGGAGACATAGACCGGGATCGTCTATGGTTTTTGGCTTGGGATTCTTCTTCCTTGACGTTCTTCAAAGCCGTCATGAACGGATCGAAGTCGTCATTTCCCAAGCTCCTACGTTGAAACCAAAGTCTCAGGCCACCACTAGGCGACCTAGGGGACGATAAAATCGACCTTTGCTTATGATGTTGAAGTCTCGGCGAAGGCTTCAACTGCATCACTTTCCCATCACAGAACAGCTCATCAGCATATGACATGGCAGGAAGTGATTCCTTCGGTTTCTCCGGTCGGGACTCGGACTTCCTCTTTGACTCAACCTCGCGTCCATCAACATCGAAACGACAACTAATATCGAACTCGAACTCATCACCATCATTGAAGCTTGAATCTTCAATCCTATTGGGACTTGTTGGGACACTAAAGAGACACAAACCTCCCACTTCCATGCTGATTCTCCTCGGGCTAGTAGGGGCACTCGTAGAGAAAGTGTCATTCGGTGTTTGAGGTGTCATTTGGCTCAAATTCTGAAAATTGAAACCCAGTTCTTTTGCTTCTGATTTGAAGGAGAAACCCCATATTATAGGGGAAATTCCTGGTTTATTTCCCCTCCACCCATAGCTAAAGATTGCATTCAAATGGAGACTTATTTATTGTCAAGAAGCTGTCTGTACGACTAATAGTTTTATCATTTTGTAAAGTACTATGCTCAAGCTTGTTGTGTCTGCGAATGATACAAGACCATATAGTTGTCTTGAAGCATATACAACAAAGATACCTGGCTTTGTTATTTGTAAACAACTAATGACAGTCAGTACTTGTAACACCTCAATCTGTATCCGAGTCCGATGTGTCACATTGACTTTTCAAAACTCTATTCTTTACAAATTCACTAAATTCTTAATTTCCTCATTTGAGAAACAATTACTTTACAGTAATTAATACTATCAAATTGTTTTACAAACCATTCAGAGCATATTCAACTCAATCCACTAAATTCTTAATTTCCTCATTTAAGGGAGATGCTGACATATCTTGCTCTTCTTCGCTTCTCTTCTCGCTTCTGTAACCTACGTGTGAAACAATCACACGCTAAGTCTATGACTTAGTGAGTCATTACATTTATAAAGGAACTCTAATTATTTAAACATGCAGGAACACATCATCTCATGATATCATACCAAAACAGTATAACATTACATACAATGTAATATACACATATACATATCTCACACTATTTTCATTACTAACCTTATTCCACTATCCATATTCTTATCATTTATGTCTTATAATCATATACTCGTATGTCTATTCTTTTAAGCCACATATGATTCATTTAATCAAGCAATACACACATCATCATATAATCATATAATGCAATTCATATTACAAAAGCATATATTTTACATGTAATATATATATTTATTGTTATCTCTTTGTTAGCCTATGTACATATGTGAGAACTGTAGATATGTGAGTCTATTGAGGTTGTGCATTATGTTGTCATCGCAGCTCGTATAATTGTCCCAAATGACCTATCCATATGTTCCGAAGAACATATGTAAATGTCCATATGTTCCGGAGAACATAAGAAATCATGTTCATATGTTCCGAAGAACATAGGTAATCATGTACATATGTTCCGAAGAACATAGGTAATCCTGTCCATATGTCCCGAAAGACATAGGTAATTCTGTCCATATGTTCCGTAGAACATAGGTAAACCCTCGACTCTTGGCATGCCAACTATACCACTAGCTCTCATATTACATAACATGGGCATTATCATTTATAACATTTCACATAATCATATAAACACGTAGTTCACTGTCACGTATCACATAGCTTATATCGCATAACTTGTATCACATATACACATTCATATCACATGTTCATATAAGTTCATAACTTCTTTCACATTTACATATAATCATGTAGCTTCTTTTCACGTAGTTCATGTCACTTTTCATATCATTCATTTATCACATATAACATGGCTTAATATATGTTTGTATTTTTTTCCACCTAATCACATCTACATCTTCTCATATATCTCATACATAATCTCTATCATATATACATTTCTTCACTTATCTTATAGTTATTTATCATATTACATAATTTAACTTATATCATATTATCATGTATACATATATCATGGACACTTAACATGTATCATATAAACATGTATTCACACATATCATTAACACATGCAACAATCAATAACACACATGTAACAAGTCTTATTTTCATTAAATATAATACACTATCTAATATGCACTCACCTTGGCCTCACTAAGTTTCAATCCCATTTTATGATTCCTTTCTTTTGATCGAATTTTAACTTGATAGTCATCCCGGAACTTGTTCGTGCTCGATATCTACATAATCATACATTGATACATATTAGTATCCAATTGATGTATTCTAATCTATCATTTCTTAGACCAAAAGAAAGGCCTAATTCTATTTCCCTTTGAAGTGCATCGGTACATTCTACAGTGCATCGATGCATTCCTTAACATGTGCATCGATGCACTATCCATGCATCGGTACACAATTCACCTTCGATGTTCAAATCTTAAGGGGGTGCATCGATGCACTCTTTATGCATCGATACACTAGTGCCATTCGATGTTCATTTATTTGAGAGTGCATCGATACACATTGAAGATGCATCGATGCACACAACCCAGAAATTACATTTTGAGCTCGAAAATTCTTACTCTGTCCTCAAATTCTACTTATTAATCCCTCTTTACACCTTACAACTTATCTATACATATGTAAACCTTCTTATAACGTTATAACATTAACTATCCCTCATAATTCACCATAATTCTTGAATCAAAGAATTTCATCAAATTTTCTATGTGTTCTTAATTCAATTCTATCACCTCTAACTTCTTAATTAGCCATTTGACAAGTCAAATTTAACCTCAAATTCTACTAACTCTTTTTATTTCAAGAATTCACTTAAAAACTCCTTTTACTTAATCTCTCCTAACTCTGTCGTCTTTTGATTTTAAGATAACTTAAGCTTTCCTTAAACTTAGTTATCGTCTAATGATCACAAACTAACCTTGAATTCATCAAGAAATTAACTAACCATGAACTCACCTTTGCTCTTGGCTTCCACGTGAAAGAGAAGAAGAAAGGAAAAGAAGAGAATTCTGGAGAAATCTCATGTGGTTTCCTTATCTTATAAAGGAAAAATAAAAATATTACTTGTCAAATGATCATTTTACCCCTTATTCCATCAGTTATTTACTGAACAATAAAATAAATATTTCAAATCTTTCAAAATCAGACTTCAAATTTTCAAAACTTTTATTTTAGTCACTTACTCTTGTTTTGGGATGTTACAGTACTCGTCTGTAAGATATCGTCCGCTTTGACACTTGCGCTTTATGATTTTCTGTACCTCTAGACTCTACCGGAAAGTGATATTGGAGATGATTCCATCAAGATCTCCGACCGAAGACCATGTCCAGGCTACTTCACTTATCAGCACCACGTCCAGTAGCTTCTGCAATGACTATCAAATCCATCCTACACATACAATTCCAATTTCCAACTTGATTGTGTTTTGGAACATGTTGGGTAGGAAGGAAGAGTTCAGTCTGCAACCGTGTGATGTGCATGTAAAAACGACACCTCGCGTGCATCAACAACATTTTGACTATCCGCTGTATTAAAGTGTTCGACAATGAAATAATATCCAAGAAACCATAAGGCTTAACGTTTTGGCTCGGGATACATATGATAGTATGAATTTGCAATGTCCAAGTCCCCTTTTCAGCAGGAGAACACTCGACTGCTGGAAGCATGGATAATGCCGAGGAGCAGTTTCAAGAAAAAAAATGGTTGAACCGTGAAAGAAAGGGAATGCAGCATTCTTTCTACTATCGAATTCGACAGCAATTCTTGTGCAATTATAGATAAAAGTCCGACCACATCGGCACATGAACAAACAGGATCTAAACCATATGGTCCAGTTTTGGCACAAAGTAGAACACACATCTGCTAAGATAGACAACATACATCTGCTAAGATAGACAACATACAATAGCGTTAACATCTGGTGAAGAGCATGCCAGTAATCCCTATATAGCAGATGACAATAATCATTTTATTCAATCAAGGTAAGGCCGAGAATCGAAAATAAAAACTACTCAATGAATCGATGAACATGATGAAATCCAATAGTACAGAACCAAAAAAAACAAGCATAATACATACATGAACGCATGCATGCACACGAACAAGACACCTTTGTGCCTTTTCTTTTCAACCAAAATATCCACATGACATAAGACATACATACAAGCTACAAACGCGAATGAAACATTAAATCGTATCAGTAAAGACTGCAAAGGTAGAGGCAAGGGATTAGGGAACTAACAGACTGCATGATATCACCGTCCATTGAAATTGACAAGGACTAAATTGCTCTATTTTTCTTTTGAGAGGGAACTAATAGGATTTTCACCAAAAGAAAGTGTGTGAAAACACTTGTTGATTGAAGGATTCCTCCATCCAAACTATATCTTCCACTTGCTTGCTGGCTTCACCAGTTCTCTCTTGCAGTTTTTCTGGGAAAACTTTCTAAAATCAGGTCCTTGAAATAAGCTTGCTCATCACCTCCAATGTATTACATCCGTTGGATCGAAAAGAAAATGATCTAAGCCGTTGATAAGAAAAAATACCTAAAGGCTAAAGAAGTTCGATAAAAGAGAAGGGGTTTCTCCCATTCTCTTCACGAAAGCTGAAAGGTTCAAGCTTTCTCCTCTTCAAACTAGAAATTTTCAACTATGTTTGTTAAGAATTCTTTTTTAGTAAAGGGGTCTTTTTTTAGACGCTTTTCGTCATCATCATCGTCTTCCTCAAGCGTGCTTTAAATCGAAGATGTTTTAAGACATACAAGAACATTTTCAAATGAAGATGCTAGTGAGTATTCTAAAGTGAGTCATGATGTAAATCCTTTGCACTTCTATTCTGGATCTGCTCGAGCTGCTGGGATCGGCTTGTTCATGGCTTGCTTGTTGCTTCATTGTTTCCACGGATTATTTCCTCCCACTTCGTAAGTCGATTTTACCTTTTTTTTCCTTAATTTTGGCAATGTAAGTGCTTGATAAATTTCTTCAACCAGAATCATAATGATTTTCCCCTGAGTTCCTCAGTTTTTTGTCTGAAGAATTTCTTCGACATTGATTGGTTGTCCTGATCATCCTGCTAATAGATTTATGAAGAGAATACTCCATTAATTTTACTAACAATACTTGAAAAAAAAAAACTACATTATGACTTGAGAATGCCTCACACTTGCTTCAAAATTGTATCCTAGCAAAGTCACTGATAGTCTTGGCCTGGTCCAATTAACTTCACGGTCCTAGTCTGTGCACTTATAGAGTTTTCACTCCTATGGGTGTTAGCCCTTTCCTGGACAAGGTTCATCTCCGATGATCACAATTCTCGATCGCCTAATTCCAAGCATTCCCTTTTCATGAACCATGTATATCCCTCAATTGGAAGTCTTTGATAGTTCAATCTCTTGAATCCTCTAGCTTTGATTGTTCAGTATCCTAAATTGTTCTGCTTTGACACCACTTTGTTGGAGATTGGTTAGTGAAAAGAAATGTTTCTGTTCAATGTTTAGGAAGACCAATAACATTATGCACTCATAAGCACTCTCTCTCTATTAGTTCCCTTTTTCTGTATTCTTCACTTCTGCACTACTATCGCATACATTCTACTCTTGTTACTCGCACTAACGCTTTGAGCTCATTCCTCATGGGTTACTTCACTCCACGCACAGCACACCAAAATGACGAGCTCTATTTGTAGGTTCTTAGATCGATGTTGGAACCGACTTAGATCGCACTCTACAAAGCACCTCCTACTCATGTTACTCACAGTTATACTTTGAACTCATTCCTTGTTGATTACTTCACACGCAGCACGATAAAATGACAAGCTTTATTTATAGAATTTTATACTGATGTTGTAATCGACATAGATCATTCTATATGTCGGTTAAAATATAATCTAATGAGAGCAGCCGGAAGAGAATTATAGAGAGTGATCGGCATTTTAAACAGTACTCTCCTGATGTTGCTTTGGTAATCATGCAGAGCATTATTAAGCCTTCTTGGTGTGCAAGTCAGGTATTTGTTCAACTTCAAGTCATGTCACTTTTTCCTCGTTCGAAAATGAGTGCATTTTTTGTGTGTGTGTTTGGGTCCGAATTGTATCATGAACATTTCGAACTGATTTTGGGCACCCTCTAGAATCTCCATTTGGGCTCTCGCTGCTCTATATTATGCTTCATTTTCATTGTCTCACCGAGTAAAATGTTAAAATGGGAATGAAACTAAACTGTTTTGAGTATCTGAAATTGTTGTTTAGCCTGGAGCTATATATGTTTCACAAAGCTTGCACTTCAGGTCTCCAATTTACATTGGAGATGAAGTTGTGGGTGAGGTAGAAGCTATCAATATTAAACAAAGCAAGAAGAGATACACGTAAGTGTTTGATTGAATCGATTAACTCGAAATTTTGCAAACAAATCGTAGCATTTGGCTGAATGTTTTTTCGTGGTTCAGAGCAAAATTATCAACAGAGTGCTTCAAGAATGGCGGGCTTCTTTTTATTGATGGTGAGGAGGCCGTGGCAATTTTACCAACTCTAGCTATGGAACAAGTTATTACCCATGCAGGGACGGAACCACATTGATGGTGAAAGGGGTGGTGTAATTATTTTTAAGGTTCCTATTGTTTTGAGAGTAGGCAAATTAAGCCCCGACCCTTTTTTTGGTTTAATTTATTTTTTAGGGCTTATCAGTTTTGAGACTAGTTAAATTAATCCTTGCCCCCAACTTTTATTGTTTACTTGTTTTTTTAGGTCCTTGTAGTTTTAAGATTAGCCAAATTAAGCCTTAGTTTCTGTTTTTAGTTTAAATACTTTTTAACTCCTTGCCAATTTGAAGTTAAGCAATTTAGCACTATAATTTTATCCTAGTTTCCTCCTTGTACCCATATGACAGTAGAAGAAACTTGTGAGTCATGGATTCATTACAATTTGATTTGATGGTATATTTTTAATCCGAAGAGCAGCAAGCTGCTACCAAAGTACATCACAAAAAAACCCACCCCGACAAATAACTAATAACTATACCAACCCCCATTCTATACAGATTAAAATTAACTTGATTGTCCTTGTTCATAGGTTTACCCAGCATCCTAAGCCTAACCGCCTCTTTAATTGCTCTTCAACAACTCATGCCCTTGAACATACTTCCCCTGAACCACCCGTAAATTCCTCTCCCTCCAGACAAAGCAAATGATAGATTTCCAAGCTAATTTCAAAATGACAGTAAGCAATGATTTACCACTTAAGGTCCTCATAGCTAGACGTAGCTCCACCTGCCAATAACACACTTCCCTCAGCAGCCCACACAACCTCAAAACAGCAAGCCAAATTTCCTTAGAGAAGTCGCAACAAACGATGTGATCTCTGGTCCACATAGCACACAATCTGCATCCACCTGCATAGCCTATCTCTGGTAGGCAATCTATGTAAGGCAGCCATCCAAGCAATCATAGACTGCCTTGGAAAGTGGAAGATATGCAGACCAACCTATACTAGTCCACCTTCTCTCTTCTCCTAAGGGCATCCCACACCATCCTAGAAGACACCCTAGGATCCATCACAAGTGAGACAAAGACAGAAGACCTCAACTTGAGCATCCTCCTCCAAACGTAGCTATGGCTGAATCTAGGGTGCATCTGTCAAAAGGAAGCATCCTGCATGATGTAAGCACGAACCCAAGCCACCTAAATTGACACCTACACCTGCAAAATGGCCTTAATAAGCATTACAAGGCAAACATTGTTCTAGACTTTCAGATCCTTCAGCATTAGCCCCTCTTTAGACTTAAGGTAGCAAATGGAGTCCCAGCAAACTCGAGCCCCTCTGGAAGCAACATCCTTATTCTTTCAAAAAAACCTAGAATAAAGTTGATCGATTCTAAGTAAAATAACTTTGGGGAGCATCAACTGTCTGCTCCAGTAATTTTGAATACTAAAATTTACATCTTGGATGAGCTGGACCCTCATCGCATAAGTTACTAGTAGCCCAGGTTTGGAACTTAGCCTCAATCCTATCCAGCAGAGGCCTGTAATCAGCAACAGACAGTTTCTTAACAACCAGGGGCCCCCTAGGTATCCGACAGGCAGTCTCCCAATCCTAAACCTAATATCCTCCGCAATATCTTGTAACACCTCATTAGAAACCCCTACAGTGTACAACTTACTTTTAGCAAGGTTGAACCTAAGCCCAGAAAAGTCATAAAACTGCTGCAAAACCACCAAATTCCTTTCACCGCATCATACTTGCCTTTGGAGAAGATCAGCAGATCATCCGCGAAGCAAAGATGTGTGATCTTGATCCTATGACACTTACGATGGTACTTGAAAAAGCCCCTGAGTAGCCGTTTCATCCAGCATCCGAGATAAAACATTCACGGCCAAAACAAATAGGTAGGTAGAAGGAGAAACCCCTGCCTAACCCTTTTGGAACCTCTAAAATAACCAAACACACCACCGTTCAGTGCAACAGAGAACCTAGGCTGAGTAACGTATCTTCGAATTCAACTAATAATGATCTGGGAACCTTCAAAGCTTCTAAAACCCTAAACAAAAAATCACAATGAATAGAACACCTTCTGAATATTGACCTTGAACGCACATCTAGGGGAAGGAGAAGACCGACCATAACCACGACCAACTCCTAGGCAAGCAAGGTATTATCAGTGATGCTCTTCCCACAAATCAAGGCACTCTGACTAGGAGCAACGACCTCATCCAAAGATCTAGAAATTCTCCCAGTGATAACCCTAGTGATGCACTTGAAAATAACTCTACAGTAAACTCCATCATAGAAGAAGGGTTTAGGACCTTGGGAAAAAGCACCAAGGTAGTGTTGTTGGACGCGGGGTGCATATACCCAGTGCGGAAGAAGTAGCTAACAACACTGATCAGATCTTCTCCCAGCTCTTCAAGCCTCCTTAAAGAAACATCAGGTGTAGCCATATGGCCTAAGGCCTTGTCCCATTAATCCCCTTCATTGAGTCCTGAATCTCTTCCCTAGTGACAGGCATACTCATAACAACCCGGGCCACATCTGAGAAGAAATCATTCAGAATTCCTTTCAACAGAGGCACCGACAACCCCTAACATCCAAATTGGGACAACCAAGCAAGGACTTATAGAAATCACGGTTTCCTCAGCAATCTCATCCATATACTCAAGCATTCTACCATCCCTCAGCTTCATTGATTTAGTGGTATTGGGTTCATTTTATGTACATTTAAGAGTGTTTATATTTAAGAAGAAAAGTTAAAGAGTAGCTGACAACTAATTTTCTTTTTAGTATACATATTATTCTTTTAAGTGGTGCTTGAAGAATTAAGCCTTTGAGTGTTTTTTCATTGAATTGAGGAATTAAATCAATTAAATTCTTGAATTCATTGAGTAGTTTTAGTATTAAAGAGAATGGTGTTTTCACTAGAAAACTTGGGTTCAAGAAACTTACTTTAGAGGATGTATGTGTATTGTCAATTGATTAAGAAAAATTTTAAACAATTATTATTTTATAATAATCTTAGACTATTTAAAATTATCAATTGAATTCTTTGATAAATATTAACTATTAAATTTCAATGATTTTCATGAGGATGTTATTGTCATATGATACGATTCTACCACATGGGATTTTTATATATTTTAAATGAAAATTGTAGAATGTTATTAAAGAATTAATAACATTTTTAAAATGTGTGAAAATATAATGATGTGATGAGATATAAAGGTATCGGTCAAGTCGTCCATGTCAGATTATATTCGATTTGAATTCTTTTCTTTGATATGGGTTGGATCAAAATTTGTTTAGATTTAGTTCAAGCTATGTAACTCAAGTCGAGTAGTGTATTGCGTTGGATGAATATCAAATCAGTTAACTTTTTAGTTGGTTAATATTAGATTGATCGATTTTTAATTCGGGTTAATATTGTATCAATTAGTTTTTGGATCGGGTCATTTTTTTATCTTCGGTTTAATTCAAGTTGAGTTGACAAGCCTAACATGTATGTATAGAATATTTATATAATCTTGTTAAAAAATGTGTCATTTCATTTGTCCATGTATAATTTAGACTCGATTTAAACTCGTAATTGTTCAATGTTTTGAAGTCAATCGTCATTTATAGATGTTAATTTAATCCCGATTCGATCTTATAAGAGTGTTAGAATTTGTGATTTGAATTTCATATTGATTCGGTTCTAAAATATACGATACAATGAAAAAAAAGTTAGTGGACAGAAATAAAATTTTTAAAGTAGTTATCAATTGGAACTAAATATTTCGAACTACAAGGGTAGAGAACATATGCTGTCCTTATTGCCACATGACGTATGATAGATACAACTCTTTTTGTTTGGAACAAAATGTTAATCATAGTACATACATACCATGAATAAAAAAGTTTGGAGCCCCCCGACAGCAATCTAATGCATAGAAGTGACTGCGAAAATAAACGAATTTATCAGACTATATATTTTATATTTGTATTTGATACACTAATGGTATATAAATTTATAAATCGTAAACTGAATTTCAAACTAAATTCATCAAATTTTATTTTTAATAATAAACTACTTTTGTGATTTAATGATGACGCGTAAAATTATATTCGATCAATATATTATATATTAATTCATGTTTTTGGGAATAAGACAAATCATGTATGGTTGGCCGTTTTGCATGGCAGTATGCAAACAGCATTGGATAACGACTGTTTTGTTGGCTTTTGGGATTACGACTTTTTTTTTTTAATGGTGAATCCTAACTAAAACAAACTCTTAGGTCTAACACATACACACGCAAATGCACGTGATAAATTAAATATAATTATATTTGGTTAATATAATTGTCAATAATAATAAAAACGTACAACGATGACAATGACAAGAATAAATTCGTTTGGCCTTGAAAGTTTTGTTTTTCAAACCCATGAGATTCATGGGCATAGATATGAAACTATGATTCGAGACAAGTCAAAACAAAGTTTTTTAACGTCAAATCATACTGAGAAAATCGATAATTTTAGTCCAGTTTTAGTGGCCTTGGCCTTCTCTGTCAATCACACAACCAGAATAATTAATTAATTAATGGATATTTTCTCTTTGGTTCCTAAGCAACCGAGTGGAATTATCTCAACTGAGTAATTGTATTAGGGATAGTCTAAATGTACCAAGTGTTTTACTAAACATACCAATTCTTTTAATAAAATAATAAAAAAGGAATGCTTTGTTAGCATTTGGACAGCAACTCACCTTTTTCTATATTTCACGTGCGCTGAACTCAACGTACCCAACCGTCTCCCATTCATTCCAACCGGATCTTGCACAATATATATTTTCATAAATTAAATATTATAAAACATTATTACAGATAATTTTTAGCTCTATTTTTTATTCATTATATCGGATTTCAATCTTTAATTCCAATTAAAGAAATCAATATTATTTATAACATTGATAATTTAAATTAGGATAAGTCTACAACGTATGTTGTATACCACTATATATTATTAAAGCGACATATTAAAAATATATTATTAACTAAAATGTTCTTATTAAGTAAATAATAAATTATACGTGTAATATTTACGCTATTATATAATTATACATACATGTATAAAAAAATAAATATTAAAACATTCATTGATAAATATCAAATTATTTTAAAAGTTTCGATGTTTGAATAGTTTTATATTTATATTGCAAATTATTTACGTAATTGCCCACGACTCCCTTGGTAGGTCGTAAGCAGACTTCTTTGTCGGCTACGATTTGTCGAGCGGTTGATATCAGCGGTAGGGATGGACATGGGTCGGATAGGGTGGTCCAACCAAACCTGAACTTTGTCCTTAAAAAATTCGGACACGATCCGAACCCATTTTTTTTTTAAAAAGCCCGACCCGATAGTTTGAATTAAATTTGTCCAAATATGATTTGAATCAAACATCAATCTAGTTTTAATCTGGTAATTAAATTAAATCAATGAATATTTGATTTTTATTATTATATTTTTTAGTAAAATGATAGTGAAATGATAGTAACATGATAAACAAAGTCAGCAACAAAACGCCACGTGTAGTCTAGTAGGGCCTGGGAAAATAAAACTGAAAAAGGGTTAGTCCACTAATTGTTGTTTTCAACATGACTAAATTTTTTATTATTTTTTTGGTAGGTTTAGTAGTACTCATTGTATTATACTGTAGTCTTAATATATAGTTAAAAAAATTATCATAAATATTAATATATTTTAATATTTTTGATAAAAAATTAATTAAAATAATATTTTTTTATCAAAAATATTAATTTTGTTAATTAATTTTTAGTAGAATCCAATATTAAATATTTTCGGTAGAAAAAAAATATATTAAATATCGTTTTATCAAAAATATTAAATATTTTATGTAACGCCTAATATTAATAATTTTTAATAAAAAAATAATATTTTAGATAATATTTTATCAAAAATATTAAAAAATTATTAATATTTTAGATAACGACTTTTTTAATTGTACCGGAGATTTCAACTACTTATGCTGATTTCGGTACGACAGAACACTGCATTTTCGTTTCCAACACGGAAAGGTACTGCATGTAGTTTTGCTCTTCCACGTGAGACATGCGCCTTAAGATTCGCTTTGACGATCATTGTGATATGGGGAGGAGATGATTTGATGGGCTTTGTCCTAGACAATTAATTTATTGCACTTAATTAAATTTCTTCTATATATTAAAAAATATTATTTTATGTGATTTTTTTATGGTGAAGGTTCACCAAATCAATTTCAAGAATACTTAAAATCAATATATCTGATTATTTTGATTTAAGTATGGTATAAATTTATTATCAGATAATTTTTTTAATAAAAATATTTTAGACCTAACATATATAATATACTTGCTTATCGGATATTTAGAATCCAACAAGTTTAGGGTTAGGGTAACAAAAAGGAAAGTTTGGTATGGTTTTTTGAAATATAATGTATGCACTATAATTATTAGTAATATATATCAAACAATTTCTACAAATTTTAGTCTTAGTCTCAATGAATACCGAATCTACAACCCATTTTAACCATCTATTTTAAAGATTACTGACATAAGTAATATATATTTAAATGGATTGAAATGAGAATTAATTACTATATAATATAATCAAATTAATAGTTAGAATATATTAAAAGAGAAATCACACGTACATTAAATTGAGGCACAAACCAACTTACCTCAGTGGTTAAAGGAATCTGTAACATTTCAAAATCGAGGTTAGTGACTAAAATGAGAAATTTTGAAATTTGGTGATTTATTTAGGAAAAAATGAAAAGTTCATGGATTTAAAGTGAAATATTCTGGTATTGGATTAAATTATGAGGAATGAAAATATGAAGGGTAATGTGGTCTTTTCATGTAAAAGATAGTTATCTCTTATTTAAAGAGATAAGCATGTGGGTTAGAGAGTATCTGGAAGCTTATCTCCTTGTCTACTCCTTTTTATCCCCGTAAGCCTCAATTAAAGGTGAGTTTTCTTGTTAGCTGATTATTTGTTAATTTTAAGTGTGAGTTTTGATCCTTAGTTGATACGTAAGCTTAAGAAAAGCTTAAGTTGCCTTAAAATCAAAAGATGAAGAAGTTATGAAAGATTAAAGAGAATGAGTTTTTAAGTGAATTTCTGGAAAAAAGTTAATAAAGGAATTCTGAGATGGAATTTGACTTGTCATCAACTTAATTAAGAGATATAAAGTAATATAATTGGATTTGGAACATCTTGAAAAATTGGTATGATTATTGATTTTTATATGAAGAATAGGATTTTGAGATTTAAGATGTGATAAATGAGTATAATTTGGTTTAAGTATGTTTACTTGAGTTAATAACATAAAAGGGGAGGAAACATAAAGTATTGAAGTTGAAAGGAGTGAATTTTCGTGCTTCCCTTGATATGAAAACTTCGAATGCAATAAGTGTATCGATACATAGGCAGTGTATCGATACACCAGTAAAGGGATGTACCGATACCCTATAGTGTGTATCGATACACTTCAAAGGGAAAATGGTAATAGATTTTTCCTTTAGTTTAAGAAATGAAAACTAGAGTATGCTATTGAGAATACTGATATGTATAATGTATGATTATGTAGACAGCGAACGTGAGCAAGTTTCAGAACGATCACCGAATTAGGATTCAACTCAAAGAAAGAAATATTAGAGGTGGAATTGGGAATTAAGTGAGGCCAAGGTGAGTGCATACTATAGATATAGTGTAATGAAATAAGACTTGTGATAAGTCTATTTCCTATGTTGGTTTTCATAGTTATATGATTATGAACATGCATAGATGATGACATTATATATATACATGCATAAATTATATATGTTTATATGATATATTAGATGACATATGATTCATGTGAACATATTTAAATAATATGTTATATGAGATGAGATTGATGATTATATGCACATGTGATATGTGACAGGATAAAAGAAATATGTGATCATAAGAGCAATGATATGAATATATGAAGCATAATGATAGTGCCCATGTTATGTGATATGAGAGCTAGGGGTATAGTTGGCATGCCAAGAGTCGAGGGTTACCTATGTTATTCAGAAAATATGGACTGATTACCTATGTTCTTCGGGACATATGTACTAATTACCTATGTTCTTCAGAACATATGGACTGGTCCTTAGGGACATCGATTGAGCTATGGTGACAGCATAATTGTGCACAACCTCAATGTACTCACATACCTTAAATTCTCAGTAATGTACATGGGCTTATAACAGGTATCAAAAGTGTTGGTATTATTATATGCTATCATGTTATTATTCTTTACACTGGAGTACATGTGACATGATTGAATTAATAGATTGTATGTTTATATTTATAAGAAATGCATCATTATTTTTATTCCTCAATAAGTCTGCCTATGACTTAGCGTGTAAGCGTTTTACACGTAGGTACCGAAAAGCAGAAAGGTCCAATATAAACTCAGTAGAACAACATATCTCTACTTGAAGATCAGAAGTAAATTACACAGTATGTCTTCTTATGTAATAAATAAGTTGGCATGTAAACAAAGTCGTTAAGTATGTATGCTCTGATCGAGTTTGGTAATGCTTTAAACGTATTTATGTAAATGGTAACTTTATAGTGATACAAGTTTAATTTTTTTTATGAGTTTTATATATGTTAGGCTGAAATTACTGTAGCAGTGTATTCATACACTATAGTAGTATCGATACACATTTTACATTCGATGTTTTGTGCATCGATATTGTTCATTACTGTTCACACAGTATCGGTACTATTTACACAACATCGTTACTATTCATACAATACAATACTATTCATAAAACATTTTTTCCTTAAATTTGTTATAACGAAACATAATACAACAATATATTATCATATTTTCTTAATATAAGTCCAAATGTTCTGTTATTTTGTAATAATATTGTTTTAAAAAGTCAATGTGACATCTCAGACTCGTATTTGGGTCGGGTACGGGTTGGGGGTGTTACAGAATCGTTGTTGTTCCTAGAGGTCACAGGTTCGAGCACCAACGACTGCAACAGGGTGATTGAGCGTTCATTGTCAAATAAATAAGAGTATTTAGAACATATACTACTTTGTAATCACCTTAGCTTAATAAAAAATAATAAATTAAGTAATTGGTTGTAGTTATTGAGTTGGACAATTCAATTCAATTTGTAAAATCAGAATAAATACTTGATTGAATAAGATTATTTAATGGATTAAAGTACTTAAGTCACCATCAAGTCGTTTTTATAGATCATATAAATTTTTTCTTCTTTGATTTTGTTTAGTCGACGACAACATCAATTTTGATGCAGGTTGCCGACCATTGGTTTTATTTTCTCTTTGTTTTTATTTTATTTTAATATGAATAATTCTGCCTTTATGATACGTGTATCTCTGTCTTTTATGGCACATTTATCTCTGTCTTTTATGGCACATTTATCTCTATCTTTGTGGCACGTTTATCTTTGTCTTTGTGACGCATTTTTTTAAATTTTTTCCTTGTTCGATTGGTCATTCTTTTATTTATGTTTTCTCAAGGTAGAATTTGATGATGCCATGATTTATCAAGATGACGCTTATTTGAAATCTTGTCGATCTTCACTATAGACCTTTGTATTGAATTTGGATGTATGATTTTGCGTTCGTATATAGTTTCTCACGACGTTCGGTTCTGATTTGTGGTTCTTAGTGGTCTTTCAATAGCTTAATTTCCTTTTGTGGTTCATTTGTCGATGCAATCAAATTTATTCATATATATTTTTGTTCGAGTCTTTTGGTTGAATTTTTAACTTTTTCCATGTATGGTCCTTATATGATCTAAAGTGATTAGTTTCAATATTAGAGGAAAAGTTCAAACTATGTATTTGATTTATGATGATAGTTGTAAACTATTATAAAAAAATAGTTTTAAACTTTTATTGTAATTTCAGATATTTTCACTTTTAATAATACTAATGGCTTCTGTTAGACAATTAATAGTTTGATGTTAGTTGGCAATTAGTAAAGAATTTGTTAGATTTGTCAGGTTGCTAATATTGGGTTATAAATACCCAGTCATTGCAATGTGTTCATCATCTATTGTAATTCATTTCTACAGTTAGTGAAAAAAACCTATTACTCTCCATTTTATTTGTTATTACTCATTGCCTTTCTCCTCTTCATTAAGTGATGCCGTTTAAAAATGCCCGACCTTTGTGACGGAGCATCAAGATTTCATCGGCTTCTATTAAAAAATTCACCATCAATCAATCAATCAATCAAGATCTTACATAAAATACGGACTCTTAAAAAAAAGGGAATTACCATCAAAATAACAAATATTTTATTATAAATAAAAATATTAGTAATAACATGTACAATGCCTAACTGATTAGACAAAAGAAATAGATAATTTTAATCATTTATTTACAATTATTTAGCAAATTTAATATAATATACACATTTCTAATCTTTAGACCTATAATCGAATCTTATGTGTACAACTGCATAAATACACTTATAGTTTTTATCTACAAAGATCCTAAAATTTCCCGATAGATTTAGCATAAAACTCTGCTGGCAGCGGCTCGAAAGGGACAATTTGAACTAACAAAACCATTTACTAACTCTAGATACGTGCCGAGTTCGTGACATGCAACCACGCCTCCTTTGCTCAAGTGTGGGCACTGTCTGCTGCTCAGTCTTAGCTCCTGCCCTACGTCGGCGTAAACTAGTTGCGCTTCTTCCACGCGTCTCTGAACCCAGCTCGATAGCCCCGCCGCATTGACCGTCGTGTCATCGTCATTGATTACGAAGCCTGGTACTTTCGTGATAAGATCATCGGAGTTTACTATACGTAGAATCTTGGTCCCGCTTTGTTCTAGTTGGCATCTGAAGCTTTGGTTTCCCACCCGCGGTCCTCCGAACGATAGGACGGTCACCGGCAGTGCATTGTTGAAGCTAGTGTTTATGTCGTACGCAGCGAGTATAGCTAGAGCCGCGCCGAGGCTGTGGCCGGTGATGGTCAGGCTTAACGGCTCGTCCTCGTACATTTCGAGTACTCTCTCGATCTCTTCCCTCACCATTTGCTGCAAGCTGGGACACGTGGCGTTCCCGGAAGTGTAGAGGCTCAAGAACCCACTCTCCACCATGGCCCCACCGCCTCGACCACCCACATCGGTTAACGTTGCGCGTAGATTCTCGAGCCACTCTAAGCACGTGGCGGTACCCCGGAATGCAATCGTCACGTCGCGCCTGCCGAGCCTAGCGATCTCATCCTTGTCTTGACACACCGCGACGTAACCGATCCAGCTCGACCGAGTCGAAACCCAGCTCGGACCTCGATCAACCCAACCCGGCAACTGAATCCCGCAAGTCGCTCGCAAGTTCTTGGTCGGTTTATAACCAGTCTCTTTAATGCAACACCGAGTCAGCAACGAGTTCTTGGTGAACTTACACGACCCAAAAGTCGGCGAAGAGGCGTCGAAATCAAAAGCACGATACGCCGCTTCAACGAATTGACCGTACCTCAGAATCTCACTCCGTAGAACATCATCAAGCGGGTCGAGCAAGTCGTCCCAGTTATTGATCCCTTGATACTCCATCCAATTCTTGGCGAGTTTATCCGAGTTAGAATGATTCAAATGATTCCACGAAAGCTCTTGATTCTCACGAGTAATGAGATTGAGAGGAGCAATGGCGGGAGAGGGAAAAGACGATTGAGTCTGAGTGAGTTTTGGAGTAGCAGGCGAAGTGAATGGGTTGAAAGTAGCAGCAATGGCAGAAACTCTCATATTGGCTTAATGTTTCTGCTTGATTTAGGTCAAATGGAGAATCAAAACAATGGTGGGTTTTTATAGGAGGAGATTGTGGTGGACGGCGGTGGTGGAATTGAAGCATGAAAAAAAATTTCATGGTGAAGGACGGAGAAGGAGAGAAAGTGAAGGTGGGGTAGGGCCGTAGGGGAGTCTACATGGGATAAACTTAACAGATGAAAATTGAAAAATAGCTGGAAAACGGCCGTGGGGTCCAACTGAGTGTAATGATCATTGGAATTTGGAGGAGATATAGCACAATCGATTCCAATTTGTAAATATAAATAAAAAATTATACCGGGACCCACACCCTAAGATATTGGAAAATGACCATCTTCCTCTTTCCGACCATGAGAGTTTTTTTTTTTTGACTCGTTCTGCCCACGTGGATTTCATACCGATAACATTCCATCTAATTGCTTTATGAATACAAGTACTAAGTTAGGCTGGATCGTAATCCACATAATGGATTTTATGTTTTTTTTACAAATTTTAAATTTAATTCTATTTTTTTTTAAAAAGAAAGAACTCTTGAAGAAAAAGCTTTAAAAATAAAATAAAAGGAATCTTTCTGATGAATTAAAAGGGATTAAATTAAATGAATAAAGAAAAGTGGAATATAAACTACAGTATATGCTATTTAATCTTGATTATGGGTAGGGTAAAAAATAAGTTGACTAAAAAATATCGGTTTTTTAATTTGAAGAGCACTCTTAAAACAGATTAATCAAGTTATTTTAATGGCAAAAAAGATATTATTCTATTTAGAGGTATTAAATTCAAATAGATTCATATGTAGATGAGCATTGTTAATGATTAATTTTTTTTAAACAATTACAACATTATAATTACTCTAAACTTTCAAAAAAAATCCTCCTAAAATGTTTCGTTTTGGGAAGCTTTAATAGCTCTTTTTTTTCATATTTATTTATCTTATTTTTTCTCATTTTATTTTTTCTACTTCTTTTTATAAAAGTTGTCTAAAATCGTAACATACGTGGTCACTTTTTGTCAATTACCATAATTTGGTATCGTATATCATATGATATTGATAACGACTAAATGTTTCTAAAAATTATTGAAAGACACGCCTCAACATCCTAAATTCAAATTCGAATTTGGAGTCTGTTTTGCTCGGAATTATCCCAAATAGAGCAGATCTATGCTAGAAGTTTTAGGCACTCTTTTTCTCTCTCTTTGAACCAGATGCTCGATCGGCCTGAGTTTCAAACTAAATTTTCTTTTTGAGAGCGGAATATCCCTTACTGCTACACCCAATACTTGCTGGTTATTTTTAAAACTAAAACTTGAGTCTTACTAATTGTCTATTGATAATGATGTCAATAGAATAATGAAAATCCACACTATCATTCTAAAGCAATTATTAAAAGAATTATTAATAATATTATAAAAGTACAAGAATTAAATCATAATAAATTTAAATCAAAAGGTGGTAATATCAAATTCTAGTATTAGACCATCTCCAGCGTATCGTTAGAGTATAGAAAATCTTCACTTTGGAGATGAATTTCAACTCCAGCCCATCTTCACTTTCAATGCTAGAGTAGAGAAAATCTACAGTGATATTCTACATCTAGAGTTGCACTGTAACTGCACTACATATTTTTTTTTATGATTTTTGGTTTTTGTTTTTTTAACTTTCTTTTGTTATTTTCTTTTTCTTTCCTTTTATTTGTTACAATATTTTCTCTTTTATGTTTTTTATTGTAATTTCTACACAATAAAATAAAAATTAAACATAATATAATAAATTCAAGTAGATTAAATTGCAAGATAGATAAAAATATATTGAAATTAGATAAATAAACATATTAATAGTTAAATATTGTGAATAAAGTAGAGTTTGTGATAATGTATAGATAGTGCTTGAGATGAATTAATATTTCATATTTAGAGTAGAGATAGAGATGTTGTAGAGTAGAGATGAGAGCTGGAGATGGCCTTAAGAGAGTAAATACTTTTATTTAAAATCACTTAAATAATCATAATTTTTTTGTGTTTTTTACGATTTCATAATAATATTTAGGGTAAACTACATAAATGGTCACTGAATTAAAAAAACATAATATATGATCACTTTTAATTAAGATATGGTCACAGAGACGTTAACTTGCGTTAGTTTGATGATGTGGCAGTTAGTAAAAGGTTTAATTTTTACTTCAACCCCTGAAATTTAGATAAAATACTAATTGGTGATCTTTTTATAAATTCAAAGTAGTTTAGAGACGAAGTTCTAATTTACCCTTTTAATATACTTTTCTTCTTCCCCTACTTCCCCACTCGGAATACCCCTTCTTTCCGTTCATCTTCTCCGTTGCACAAGACATCCAATTGTGGTTCGGTTTCAAGGCCAACAAGTTTTCGTAAATAAAATTGTACTAATTTACTTAAACCATTAACTAGATTCTAGTCATAACCTTGCATCAATCGCTGTGAATGAATCAATAGCACATGAAGCTCAAGGTCATGGTGTTTTCCATTAAACATTTAACTGGAAAATTGACAGTGATTTTCCATGGAATTGAACAAACAATGACCTTAAAAAAAAAAGGAAATAAAGCAGCTAAGAAAGGGTGGGATTTGAATTTGATTACTTAATTTCTTTTTTTCCTTTGCCTTTGTTCCCTTGCCTTCAACAATCTTCTCTAAGCAGAGGACACCACATTCATGGTATGGATTTGCAGCATTAGGACAATCTGGGTGAACTCTTCCATTCCCAATGTCCCATCCATGGCCTTTACCTTTGTAGAACACAGAAATGAAATAACAACACAAAATTCACTCACTTGCTATTGAAATACTAAAGCACAAAGATCCTTGCTTTCTATTTCAGGAACTTTCACCATGTACCAAGTGTTTGATCCTTTAACTCAGAAAACAATTTAAAAAATCATGTCAATAATCTATCACTTAGGAAAAGAAAAATTAGATATGTTTCCAGAAACTGAACTTCAGATATTAACTTTCCGTCGTGTTTTCCTACACTTTCCACCCTTCCAAACAGAGGATGTTCATATGAATTCCAAAAGATCACCTTGTATAAACAAAAAGTAATAAGCACATGCAACACCCCTGGACAGATTAAGAGGATGCATACCAGAAAGCAAGCTAGATTCAGATAAGCACAGAAACGAAAGAGAATCCAAAGGAGATCGATTATCCGTGGACAACATTTGATTGTTGAAAAAGTTTCCTTTTTCCAGTTTTCTATGTCATGTGCAACAAAGAAGGGGTGTTCGGCGACGCAAGTAGGGAAGCAGGGGAAGAAGAAAATTATATTAAAAAAGGGTAAATTTGAACTTTGTCCCTAAACAACTTTAAATTTGGACAAAAGCAAGCACAGATAAACGCATTGAATGATTATGCCATAGTATAGTAAAAATCGAAGTATCAGGTCCGATTAGATGGCAATGCAGCTATGCATTAACCCTTTCGTCCCACAAAATTAAATAATGGCCACCGACCTTTTGACAGTACTTGCAATTGAGTATTATAATATATAAATTTGCAAAGAGTTCGTTACATTGGATTCGCAGCCACAACATGATGAGCTTCCGTGACTGCTAAACATCAAATCACCCATCATTAGAGCTTGGCCTCAATCAGGAAGCATAGAAATTTAAATTCTTCTAAAGGACAACTAAGGTTATTCAATTATATATTTGATAAGAAATGAATATTTTTAGAATAATATTTAATTATTTAATTAAAATATTGCTATATTATTGATCATTAAAATTAAAAGGATGTTTAATATGAGCTCGGTATAACAATAACATTAGTCCTAATTTTTTTATATTTTATTCATTTAGTCTTAATTCAAAACAATTCAATAAAGATAACCACTCATATTTAAAAAAAAGAGAAAATAATCTCAGTGACCAAAAATTCCAGATAATATACGATTTTGATCAATTTTTTTTTTGATTTACGAAAATGACCAACAAAATCGCAATACGATCTCTAATTCGCATTGCGATCTTCACTATCGCAAATTTGCGTTGCATTTCGCGTTGCGATAATTGAAAATCGCGTTGCGATAGTTGAAAATCGCGTTGCGATTTTCCAGTTCGCACTTTGCGTTGCGATAGTCTACAGTTGTCGTTGCGATTTTCCAAATTCGTTGCGAAAATTTCGTTGTGATAGTTAAAAAAAAAATTTTGTTTCTTAAAAATTTTCTCTAAAAAGATAGTATCCGCGCGGACGTGTCGAAGACACGTATTACCACGACCACGACCACGACCACGACCCGACACGAGACGGGACGACGTTGGCGGCGGCACGCGAGAGTCCCCCTTGTTCTCTATCACTCAACAAGGAAGTGGGAAAGCTAAGCCTTAAATATCATTCTCAATAGTGTTTCCAATACTATGTGGGATTGAGTATTACCAACACTTATTTCCAACGAATTTGGAAAATCGCAACGACATTGTAGACTATCGCAACGCGAAATGAAAAACCGCAACGCGATTTTCAACTATCGCAACGTGAAATGGAAAATTGCAACGCGAAATGGAAAATCACAACGCGAAATAGAAAATCGCAACGCGATTTTCAACTATCGCAAATCGAAATGCAACGCGAATTTGAGATAGTGGAGATCGCAATGCGAATTAAAGATCGCATTGCGATTTTGTTGGTCATTTTCGCAAATCAAAAAAAATTGGTCAAAATCGTATATTATCTGGGATTTCTGGTCACTGAGATTATTTTCTCAAAAAAAAATTATCAAATTATTTTTTATAGTACTATTAAACCAAGCAAATTCGTTAGATTGAACTAGTAGTTGGATAATTATGTTCAATCATAAAATAGTAATAACATAATATTTCCGAGAAAGGAATAATCAATTTAGAAAAAAAATAAAAAACTAAATTGATAAAAAAAATTAAATATTGCTCATAAAACCAACTCTACTGTTCATTTCTCATCACAGAAATATATAGCATCAATCGATGCTATGGTGACACGGTTACACGATTATAACACCCCTAGCTGTATTTTGCATCAGCTCATAATAACCTACCAACTTAATACACTAACAACATGAATAGTTAAACTCATTAAAGTATTTTAAATTAATAATATAATGTATAGATTTTAGAGACTAAAGTATTTTTATATAAAATTATATTATTATTCTGTTTAAATCATTTAACGGTCATCTATTATATGAGATTATGAGAAAGGGAAAAAAACAATTTAGATGTAAAATATTTTAATTCACTGAAATATTGAATACGTTAAACCTTTGGGTTTTTTTATGCTTTAAATTAACATGCAATAGTTTTATATAAAATAACTCTATTTTCTGAAAACTATATTTCAAAAAATTTATGTTAATTGCAATGTGAGGACCATATTCCTTGTATGTAACTTTTGCATATTTATTTTAATTTTTAATTGGCTGACTAACAATTAAAAAAAAACAACTGCTTTAGTATACACACGTAACAAATAATTACTCGAAAGTAATTAAAATCTAATTAATTATATTATATTAAGTATAAATTTTTTATTGTTGTTTTGAAAAGTTAAAATAATAATTTTAAATATGACATTAAAAAGTTAAAATATTAATATTCTAAAGTAGTCTTAATAGACACAAACCAACTTATCTCAATGGTTAAATGAATTGTTGTTGTTCTTAGAGGTCACGAGTTTGAGCACCAGCAGTTGCAACAGGGTGATCGAGTGTTCATTGTCAAATGATTGAAAATATCTAGAACAGATGAAAAAAAATAAATAAGATTAATCAAAAAATAACTAAATAAAGTGGTCTTAAAAGTTTGATAAAACAGGTTAACTAATCGTCTTCTAGTTAGATAAGATCTATTTAAAGATTGTGCCCAATCCAAATAATAATTTAATTTGCTTCTAAATGTGAACTAATGAAGTTTGTTATTTATTGGAATAGAATTCATGGGACAGATGATAACCTTAATATAATAATATTAGATGGATAACATATAAGGAAAAGGCCGATCCTCCCTCTTTTTGTGTATGTCGTCATCCAAATTAAAGCCACCAAAAAGGCAAAGCTTATCATTGAGCATTTCTAATTGAAGTACTTACGTTACTTGCAACGAATTGAGGAAGCCGTCACCGGCACAAAAATAACTAAATAAAATAAGAAGGTAATGACTCACTCATGACCGAGCTATCATCATTCACCACCAAAATCAAGGATGGATCAACCTTCCACCTAGAATGGCATCTTGAGAAAAACATTGATGAAAAATAAACAGAAATGAAAAACTATATGGTTATTGCCTGGCTGCAAAGTGTTCTATGCCCACAAGATTTGGTTTCATGGAACCCCATTAGAAAATAACTACAAAATGCCACTTGACCTTCAAAGGCCTAACTCCTCCCTTTTCGATGGATAGATAAGAGGGAATTAGACACCTTCAGTCTTCCTACAACTACAGTTCATGTACCCACGAGGGAGACTTTGACCTTCAAAGACCTCCACCATACATGAATTAACGTAGGATTTAATATTAAATAAATAAATTTTATAAACAAAAATATATTATCTATTAACAATGAACTGTGGACGGAGGTGATGTACTTAAAAAAGATGGTATGAAAAGGGGTGTGTGGATTTATGACGGCCGAAAATGCAAAATTAGCTTGTGGCGTCACATGAAATACTTCCGGCCAATAATATAGGAAGCCTATTCCGTGTAGTGGGTATTGGTGAATGTACGCATCGTCACGGGGCCGATCCATTCAACCAAAACAATCATTTTTCCCATAAAAAGATAAAGGCAAAAGTAGACATATACTAGTAGTGCTCTGTCATCCTCACCTCTCAATCCCTATTACAAGATTCTCTAAATAGCTGAAAAAAATTATGTTGAACATTTCAAAAATCAAATTACATGCATGCAAAACATGCTTGTAATTTCATTATTATGTACACAATAGCCATTAAACTGATCTTATTTATTATATGTAATGATTATTTATAACTTCAAAATTATTTTATAATGATTAAAAACATTTTAACATAATTTAGTGATTATATTTATATTTTATCTTAATGCATACTATATGTGGAAATGGTCAAGGAATCGGTTACTTTTTCTATTGATACAAAGCGTTGATATGAGTGCAATAGAATACAAGGTTGGCTGCTAAAATATGTTATTTTATTTATTATTTTTTTTATTAAGCTAAGTTGATTACAAGTAGTATTTATTCTAAATAATTTCAATTATTTGATAGTGAACGATTCATTACTCTTGTTGTAGTCGTTGTGCTCGAATTCAGTACCTGGGGCAAATACATATGGCCCTTTCTAAATTTTTGAATCCATTATTGTCTAAAACATCTAAAAATAACAATTATTTTTTTTAAACAATGAGATAATTTGATTCGTATATTTTATTATTTTTTTTGAAGATTAAGACAACACAAACAAGACATTGTATAATTTAAATGAAACGAAATTAACATGGGATAAATTAATATTACATTTTCATTGAATTGGGTCACGCGGCAGAGAGGGAGGGAGGGAGGGAGGGAGGGAGGGAGGGAGGGAGGCGTTCATGCATTTATGTGACTAATAATCATAGCTATGAATTGTATTTTTTAAATGTCTATGGCATTAAAATAGT